>NW_020173199.1:953415-964050 GCF_003031525.2 Neophocaena asiaeorientalis asiaeorientalis | reverse complement strand
TCATCTCACACCAGTCAGAATGGCCATCATCAAAAAATCTAGTAGCAATAAATGCTGGAGATGGTGTGGAGAAAAGGGAACACTCTTGCACTGTTGGTGGGAATGTGAATTGGTACAGCCACTATGGAGAACAGCATGGATGTGCCTTAAAAAACTACAAATAGAACTACCATATGACCCAGCAATCCCACTACTGAGCATATACCCTGAGAATACCATAATTCAAAACAATCATGTACGAAAATGATCATTGCAGCTCTATTTACAATAGCCCGGAGATGGAAACAACCTAAGTGCCCATCATCAGATGAATGGATAAAGAAGATGTGGCACATATATACAATGGAATATTACTCAGCCATAAAAAGAAACGAAATTGAGCTATTTGTAATGAGGTGGTTAGACCTATAGTCTGTCATACAGAGTGAAGTATATCAGACAGAGAAAGACAACTACCGTATGCTAACACATATATATGGAAGCTAAGAAAAAAAAATGTCATGAGGAACCTAGGGGTAAGACAGGTATAAAGACACAGACCTACTAGAGAACGGACTTGAGGATATGGGGAGGGGGAAGGGTGAGCTGTGACAAAGCAAGAGAGAGGCATGGACATATATACACTACCAAACGTAAGGTAGATGGCTAGTGGAAAGCAGCCGCGTAGCACAGGCAGATCAGCTCGGTGCTTTGTGATCGCCTGGACGGGTGGGATAGGGAGGGTGGGATGGAGGGAGATGCAAGAGGGAAGAGATATGGGAACATATGTATATGTATAACTGATTCACTTTGTTATAAAGCAGAAACTAACACACCATTGCAAAGCAATTATACCCCAATAAAGATGTTTAAAAAAAAATGTCATGAAGAACCTAGTGGTAAGACAGGAATAAAGACACAGACCTACTAGAGAATGCACTTGAGGATATGGGGAGGGGGAAGGGTAAGCTGTGACAAAGCGAGAGAGAGGCACGGACATTATACACTACCAAATGTAAGGTAGATAGCTAGTGGGAAGCAGCCGCATAGCACAGGGAGATCAGCTTGGTGCTTTGTGACCGCCTGGAGGGGTGGGATAGGGAGGGTGGGAGGTAGGGAGAACGCAAGAGGGAAGAGATATGGGAACATATGTATATGTATAACTGATTCACTTTGTTATAAAGCAGAAACTAGCACACCATTGTAAAGCAATTATACTCCAATAAAGATGTAAAAAATAAATAAAAAATAAAATGCTATCCAGCTCTAAAAAAAAAAAAAATTGACTTCAAGGTTTTGAATTTCAAATGAAGTTGACTACCACTGCTGGTGACATATCCTTAAACATAAATTGAGTGTGAAAATTACTAGCATTATCATATTTAATAATACATATATTACCTCATTTCTTGACTATCAAAGTGTGCTGACTTATACATCAATTATAATTATGAGTCACTGATTATTCTGATTAAACTATTTAGGATGCAAGAATTAAATGTCAATGTTAGATTCAAGTTTTTCCATTTTCTGGTCTTTAAAGGCATTGTAAGTAAAACACTCTTTCAGTTTCCTCAAGGAAAGAAATAAGTATAGTGTGACATGCTGTATCAGTTAGTGTTTGCTAACTGATAACCACCCACCCCAAAACATACTGTATATTACACAAATACAACACATTATTTCTCATAGTGCTTATGGTTGGTTGAGTAATTCTTTTGGTCAGAACCAGCTAAGCTGAGCCTGGACATCTAGGATCACATCACTCACATGTCTGGGTTCTCAACTGGAACGGCTGGTGACTCTACCTGGTCTGTCATCCTCCAGTAGACTAGCTGAGGCCACTTTACATGATGACAGAAGTATTTCCAGGAACAAGAGTGGACAATTCTCAAAGTGTTAAGATGTTTTCAAACTACTTTTTATGTCACCTATGCTATTGTCCCATTTAGCAAGTCACATGGCCACGAGCTATCAGTGTGGGAGGGGACTTCCAAAGGATGTGGGTACAAGGAGGAGGCATGAATTGAGGTGCAGCGTGATACAGACTACTGCACAAAGCAGAATGTAGTGCTCTTATAATGTTTTATATATTCGCATGTAACAAATACTGTTGGTGTTCATCCAGATCCCTTTTATCAGATCAGCATCTTTATTCCCCAGCTGCCTCCTAAAACCTTGGGCTTTTGATTAGTTGGTTTGAATTGCTCATTTTTTTAATTATCTGCAAACAAAATAATTCTTACCATTACACTACTATTTCTGTAATCCTTTCTTTATAAAATAATATATACACAACCAAAAGAATTCTGACTATTACTGTATTACTTCTGCTATCCTTCTTTTATACAAAAATAGATACATGATCAAAAGGATTCTGACTAGTACTTTATTATTTCTTCTTCCTTTATATAAAAATGGATACACAATTGCTACAAAGTGTATCTTAAGTATTTAGCATACTGTCAATTTTTTAAATGTAAATAAATATTTACTATCTCATATTTCTCTTATTCTCTTTTTGTATAAGTTAAGCCTATTCTTAAGCATTACAGTGGGTCACATTTATCTGTATTATGACAAATCAGGAAAGTAAAATCAAAATCCTTGTCAAGACCAAATGATGAAAACAAGTGGTACCAAAGAACGAAGAATATATTTTATTTTTAATATAATTATTAAGAAAAAATTAATACATAATAAAAAGCAGAAATATCATAGCACTGTCATAGAATTCGAGAATTTATTTGTTAAAAATAAAACAAAATTTTTTGCATTAAAAAGATTTAAATATGTTTTTCCAAAACAATATTTTATAATAAGCATCTGTGAAATTAAAGAAAATACTATAGTACATGGATCTTTTTTAGCTCCCCAGGTGTAAATGCAAAGAATGGATATAGTAATAATGTAGTACTCTAGTTACTTCTATTTTGCTGTATAAAAACTCTTTTCTTTCCCTTTGAGGCTCTTCCATTCCAACATCAACTTTAAAATATATATAGTTCACATAAGATATCACTCTTCTCTTTCTTTTATTAAATTTTAGATCTTCATAGATCTATACATACCTCTGCATTGTAACCTTAAATTTGTGGCTTAATTTGTCCAACATTATCTTGAAAAGTTTTGTCACTTGAGACGATTTTCTTATTTCATTTTAAATAAATCAAGAATAACATGGCTATAAAAAGAATTACGTACCACAACAAATTGGGACTTATCCTAGGTATGCAAGACTGGTTCGACATTCAAAATTCAATATAATCCATCCCATAAATACACTAACACAGAAAAAATACACAATCATACCAGTAGATGCAGAAAAAAAACATTAGCCAAAATACACTTACTCATAATAAAAACTCTTGGTAAACTGGGAATAGAAGGAGACTTCCTCAACTTGGTAAAAATAATTCTGCACAAATCTTACAGCTAACATCATACTTAATAGTGAGAAACTAGAAGCTTTACTACTAAGATCAGAAACAAGGCAGGGATATACCCTCTTGCCACTCCTTTTCAACATTGTACTGGAAGCCCTAGCTAATACAACAAGATAAGAAAAGGAAATGAGATATATACAGAGATATAAAACTGTCTTTGCTCACAGGTGACATGATCTTCTATGTAGAAAATCCTAAATAATTGACAAAATGTCCTGGAACTAAAAAGTGATTATAGAAAGTTTGCAAGATCAAAGTTTAAATATATAATCACTTTCCCATATACAAGCAATAAGCAAATGGAATTTGAAATTTAAAAACACAGTATCATTTAAATTAGCACCCAAAAGTGAAATATTTAGGTATAAACTAACAAAATATATGCAAAATATTTATGAGGAGCACTACAAAGTGTGATGAATGAAATTAAATAACTAAATAAATGGAGAGCTGTTCTATGTCCATGGATAGGAAGAATCAATATTGTCAAGATATCAGTTTTTCCCAATATGACCTATATATTCAATATAATCCCAATCAAAATCCCAGCAAGTTATTTTATGGATATGGAGAAACTGATTCTAAAGTTGATACAGAGAGGCAAAAACCCAGAATAGCCAATACAGTACTGAAAGAGAAGAACAAAGTTTGAGGACTGATGTTACTTGACTTCAAGACTTAATCTAAAGTTACAGTAATCAAACAGTGTGGTACTGGTGAAAGAACAGTCAAATAGATCAATGGATCAGAATAGAGAGCCTAGAAATAGACCCATATAAACACAATCAACTCATCTTTGATAAAGGAGAAAAGGCAATACAATGGAGCAAACAGTCTTTTCAACAAATGGTGCTGGTACCATTTCCTTATGCCAGACATCCACATGCAAAAATATGATACAGACTACACAACTCCTAGAAGATAACATAGGAGAAAATCTAGATGAGTTTGTGTTTGGTGATGACATAAAACACCAAGGGTTCCATCCATGAAAGAAAGAATTGATAAGTGGGACTTCATTAAAATTAAAAATTTCTGATCTGCAAAAATCACTGTCAAGAGAATGAGAAGACAAGTCAGATTGGGAGAAAATATTTGCAAAAGACACATCTGATAAAGAACTGTTATCCAAAATATACAAAATCCCTTAAAACTCAAAGATAAGGAAACTAAAAGCCTAATTAAAAAATGGGCCAAAGGCCTTTAAAGACACCAAGGAAAATATACACATGACAAATCAGCATGAAAAGATGCTCCACATTGTATGTCATCAGGGAACTGCTAATTAAAGTAATAATGAGATACCATTACACAACCACAGCCTACCTCATCTTATTGTGCTTTGCTTTATTGTACAGATAATGCATTTTTTACAAATTGAATGTTTGTGACAACCCTGCATTGAGCAAGTCCCTTGGTGCCATTTTTCTAACAATATTTGATCACTTCATCTCTCTATGTCACATTTTGGTAATTCTCACAATTTTTCAACATTTTTCATTATTATTATATTTGTTATGGTGATCTGTGATCTTTGATGTTACTATTGCAAAAAAGTACAACTCACTGAAGGCTCAGATGATGGTTTAGCATTTCTTAAGCAACAGAGATTTAAAAATTGTGGTGTGTACATTGTTTTTTAAACATAATTCTATTGTACAGTTAATAGACTACAGAATAATATAACGTACCTTTCACAAACACTTGGAAATTTAGAAAATCATTGTGACTCGTTTTATTGCAATATTAGCTTTATTGCAGTGGTCTGGAACCAAACCTGCAATATCTCTAAAGAATGCCTATATTAGAACAGCCAAATCCAGAACACTGACAACACTAAATGTTGGGGGAGATATATAACAACAGGACCCTTCACTCATTGCTGGTGGGAATACAAAATCATACAGACTCTTTGGAAGGCAATTTGGAGCTTTCTTACAAAACCGATCATACTCTTACCACAAGATCCAGCAATCACACTCTTTAGTATTTACTCAAAGGGACTGAAATCTTATGTCCACACAAAAACCTGCACATGGATGTTTATAGCAGCTAAATTCATAATTGCCAAAACTTGGAAGCAATCAAGATGTCCTTCAGTAGGTGAATAGAAAAATAAACAGTGGTACCTCCAGACAATGGAATATTATTCAGAACTAAAAAGAAATGAGCTTTCAAACAATGAAAATACATGTAGGAAACTTAAATGCATATTACTAAGTGAAAGAGGCCAATCTGAAAAGACTACATACTGTATAAATCCAATTATATAACATCCTAGATAAGGCAAAACTATGGAGACAGTAAAAAGATCAGTGGTTGCCAGGAGTTAGAGAGAAAGTATAGATGAAAAGGCAGACCACAGAAGATTTTTAGGGCAGTGAAACTACTTTGTATGATACCATAATGGTAAATACATGTCATTATACATTTGTCCAAAGCCATAGAATTTATAACACCAAGAGTGAACCTTATTGTAAATTATGGACTCTGGATGATAACGATGTGTCAATCAATGGAGATTCATCAATTCTAGCAAATATACAGCTGTAGTTGAGGATGTTCATAATGGGAGAAGCTATGCATGTATGGGGGCAAGGGGTTTAATGGGATATCTGTACCTTCTACTCAATTTTGCTGTGAGCCTAGAACTGCTCTAAAAAATAAAGTGTATTTTAAAAGGATAAAAATTTAAAAAAGAATAATATACATAAATTTTTCTTAAGATTTTTTGTCCTATTAAGCCAGGTTGTGCCAGTGTGCTGCAAATTAAAATTTCTATAGTGAATAACTTCATGATAGTTTTGTTTGGAAAACAAGTTTGTTAGGAAATAAACATCTTAAAATTCCATAGTTTTTTTCTTCTAAATGCCATTTTACTATATATAGAAATATGACTAAATATAAAGCAAATATATCTGTATTAAAGCTTCCAGGGAGTTTAGAATGTCCAACTAATTTGTTTCTGAAAATTAATGAGAACAAGGAGTTTAAAATTCACCTAGAAATACTCCAGGACAACTCTTTTGAAACCATGTCTCTAAAAAGGTTAAAAAAATTATTTTTCTCCTCAAATTTAAATTATCTAAATGTACAGCTTGTAGGTGTCAGGGCTCTAGGTTATTAGCTAACTCCAGCCTATTGTGGTTCTATGGATAGTCCCCCACTAACTAGTATTTTATCCTTCCATAACCACCCTTAAAGGTACAAGAGACAAAGCCTAGGAAAAGTCAACATCATGGTACTGTTGTTTTTAAAGAATATTGTTCGGCATCATACATGAAACATTAACCACATCTGATTTACAGCCTCAGTTTCCTAGTCTGGGAAACTGATATGCACATTTAACTAAGGTCTCAAGGACCTGCCTTGCCTACCATGGATGTAATTTACACAGCTAGAAAGGTGCAGACCCAGAACCTGAATCTGAGCTCTCCCATCTCTCATCCAGCACAGTTTAAAATACATTGTGGGTCTTCAGAGTTTAAGAAACATGCCTAGCACTCTGAGCTTCAAGATAGCGGAGGAGTAAGACGCGGAGCTCACCTTCCTCCCCACATATACATCAGAAATACATCTACACGTGGAACAACTCCTACAGAACACCTACTGAACGCTGGCAGAAGACCTCAGACCTCCAAAAAGGCAAGAAACTCCCCACGTACCTGGATAGAGCAAAAGAAAAAAGAAAAAACAGAGACAAAAGAATAGGGACGGGACCTGCACCAGTGGGAGGGAGCTGTGAAGGAGGAGAGGTTTCCACACACTAGGAAGCCCCTTCGCATGCGGAGACTGCGGGTAGCGGAGGGAGGAAGCTTCGGAGCCGCGGAGGAGAGCGCAGCCACAGGGGTGCAGAGAGCAAAGCGGGGAGATTCTTGCACAGAGGATCGGTACCGATGCGTACTCACCAGACCGAGAGGCTTGTCTGCTTACCTGCCAGGGCGGGCGGGGCCTGGGAGCTGAGGCTCGGGCTTCAGAGGTCGGATCACAGGGAGAGGACTGGGATTGGCTGCGTGAACACAGCCTGCAGGGGGTTAGTTCACCACGGCTAGCCGGGAGGGAGTCCGGGAAAAGGGCTGGAGCTGCCGAAGAGACAACAGACTTTTTCTTCCCTCTTTGTTTCCTGGTGCGCGAGGAGAGGGGATTAAGAGCGCGGTTTAAAGGAGCTCCAGAGACGGGCGCAAGCCGCAGCTAAACGCGCAGACCCCAGAGATGGGCATGAGACGCTAAGGCTCCTGCTGCCGCCACCAAGAAACCTGTTTGCGAGCACAGGTCACTATCCACACATCCCTTCCCGGGAGCCTATGCAGCCCGCCACTGCCAGGGTCCCTGGATCCAGGGACAACTTCAACAGGATAACGCACGGCGCGCCTCAGGCTGGTGCAACGTCACCGGCCTCTGCTGCTACAGGCTCGCCGCACATCCATACCCCTCCCTCTCCCTGGCCTGAGTGAGCCAGAGCCCCCGAGGCAGCTGCTTCTTTAACCCCGTCCTGTCTGAGCAAAGAACAGACGCCCTCAGGCGACCTACACACAGAGGTGGGTCCAAATCCAAAGCAGAGCCCCAGGAGCTGTGGGAGCAAAGAAGAGAAAGGGAAATTTCTCCCAGCAGCCTCAGGAGCAGCGGATTAAATCTCCACCATCAACTTGATGTATCCTGCATCTGTGGAATACCGGAATAGACAATGAATCATCCCAAATTGAGGAGGTGGACTTTGGCAGCAACGACATATTTTTTTTTTCCCTTTTTCCCTTCTTTGTGACTGTGCATGTGTATGCTTCTGTGTGTGATTTTGTCTGTATAGCTTTGCTTTTACCATTTGTCCTAGGGTTCTTTCTGTCCGGTTTTTGTTGTTGTTGTTGTTGTTTTAGTACAGATTTTAGCACTTGTTATCATTGGTGGATTTGATTTTTGGGGTTTTATTATTATTACTTAAAAAAATTTTAATAACTTTTTTATTTTGATACTTTATTTCATTTTATTTTATCTTCTTCTTTCTTTCTTTCTTTTCTTTCTCCCTTTTGTTCTCACCCATGTGGATGACAGGCTCTTGGTGCTCCAGCCAGGCATCAGGGCTGTGCCTCTGATGTGAGAGAGACAAGTTCAGGACACTGGTCCACAAGACACCTCCCAGCTCCATGTAATATCAAACGGCGAAAATCTCCCAGAGATCTCCATCTCAACACCACGACCCAACTCCACTGAATGATCAGCAAGCTACAGTGCTGGACACCCTACGCCAAACAACTAGCAAGACAGCAACACAACCCCATCCATCCATTAGCACAGAGGCTGCCTAAAGTCATAATAAGGCCACAGACACACCAAAACACACCACCAGAAGTGGACCTGTCCACCAGAAAGACAAGATCCAGCCTCATCCACCAGAACACAGGCACTAGTCCCCTCCACCAGGAAGCCTACACAACCCACTGAACCAACCTTAGCCACTGAGGACAGACACCAAAAACAACGGAAACTACGAACCTGAAGCCTACGAAAAGGAGACCCCAAACACAGTAAGTTAAGCAAAATGAGGAGACAGAGAAACATGCAGCAGATGAAGGAGCAAGGCAAAAACCCACCAGACCTAACGAATGAAGAAGAAATAGGCAGTCTACCTGAAAAAGAATTCAGAATAATGATAGTAAACATGATCCAAAATCTTGGAAACAGAATGGAGAAGATAGAAGAAACATTTAACAAGGATCTAGAAGAACTGAAGAGCAAACAAACAGTGATGAACAACACAATAAATAAAATTAAAAATTCTCGAGAAGGGATCGATAGCAGAATAACTGAGGCAGAAGAACGGATAAGTGACCTGGAAGATAAAATAGTGGAAATAATTACTGCAGAGCAGAATAAAGAAAAAAGAATTAGAAGAATTGAGGACAGCCTCGGAGACCTCTGGCACAACATTAAACGCACCAACATTCGAATTATAGGGATCTCAGAAGAAGAAGAGAAAAAGAAAGGGACTGAAAATATTTGAAGAGATTATAGTTGAAAACTTCCCTAATATGGGAAAGGAAATAGTTAATCAAGTCCAGGAAGCACAGAGAGACCCATACAGGATAAATCCAAGGAGAAACACACCAAGACACATATTAATCAAACTATCAAAAATTAAATACAAAGAAAAAATATTAAAAGCAGCAAGGTAAAAAAAACCAAATAACACATAAAGGAATCCCCATAAGGTTAACAGCTGATCTTTCAACAGAAACTCTGCAAGCCAGAAGCGGCTGGCAGGACATATTTGAAGTGAGGAAGGAGAAAAATCTACAACCAAGATTACTCTACCCAGCAAGGATCTCATTCAGATTTGACAGAGAAATTAAAACCTTTACAGACAAGCAAAAGCTAAGAGAATTCAGCACCACCAAACCAGCTTAACAATAAATGCTAAAGGAACTTCTCTAGGCATAAAACACAAAAGACAGAAAAAGTCTACAATAACAAATTAAGAAAATGGTAACAAGAACATACATACCAATAATTACCTTAAATGTAAAGGGATTAAATGCTCCAACCAAAAGACATAGACTGGCGGAATGGATACAAAAACAAGACCCGTATATACGCTGTCTACAAGAGACCCACTTCAGACCTAGGGACACATACAGACTGAAAGTGAGGGGATGGAAAAAGATATTCCATGCAAATGGAAATCAAACGAAACCTGGAGTAGCAATTCTCATATCAGACAAAATAGACTTTAAAACAAAGACTATTACAAGAGACAAAGAAGGACACTACATACTGATCAAGGAATCAATCCAAGAAGATATGACAACTGTAAATATATATGCACCCAACATAGGAGCATCTCAATACATAAGGCAAAACCTAACAGCCATAAAAGGGGAAATCGACAGTAACACAATCATAGTAGGGGACTTTAACACCACATTTTAATCAATGGACAGGTCATCCAAAATGAAAATAAATAAGGAAACACAAGCTTTAAATGATACATTTAACAAGATGGACTTAATTGATATTTATAGGACAATCCATCTAAAAACAACAGAATACATTTCTCCCTCAAGTGCTCATGGAACATTCTCCAGGCTAGATCATATCTTGGGTCACAAATCAAGCCTTGGTAAATTTTAAAAAATTGAAATTGTATCAAGTATCTTTTCCGACTACAACGCTATGACACTAGATATCAACTACAGGAAAAAAAATCTGTAAAAAAAAA
>NW_020173199.1:873495-953229 GCF_003031525.2 Neophocaena asiaeorientalis asiaeorientalis | reverse complement strand
CGGGGAGGGCCCAAAAGGGAAGGGGCCCCCAAACAAAAAAAAAAAAAAAAAAAAAAAAAAATTCCAACAGACAAAAGCCCATGACCAGATAGCTTCACAGGTGAATTCTATCATACATTTAGAGCTAACACCTATTGTTCTCAAACTCTTCCAAAATATAGCAGAGGGAAGAACACTCCCAAACTCACTCTGTGAGGCCACCATCACTCTGATGCCAAAACCAGACAAAGATGTCACAAAGAAAGAAAATTCAGGACAATATCACTGATGAACATGGATGCAAAAATCGTCAACAAAATACTACCACACAGAATCCAAAAGCACATTAAAAGGATCATAAACCATGATCAAGTGGAGTTTATTCCAGGAATGCAAGGATTCTTCATTATACGTGAATCAATCAACATGATATACCATATTAACAAATTGAAGGAGAAAAACCATATGATCATCTCAATAGATGCAGAGAAAGTTTTCAACAAAATTCAATACCAATTTGTGATAAAAACCCTCCAGAAAGTAGGCATAGAGGGAACTTTCCTCAACATAATAAAGGCCATATATGACAAACACACAGGCAACATCGTCCTCAATGGTGAAAAACTGAAACCATTTCCACTACTATCAGGAACAAGACAAGGTTGCCCACTCTCACCACTGTTATTCAACAGAGTTTTGGAAGTTTTAGCCACAGCAATCTGAAAATAAAAAGAAATAAAATGAATCCAAATTGGAAAAGAAGAAGTAAAGCTGTCACTGTTTGCAGATGACATGACACTATACATAGAGAATCCTAAAGATGCTACCAGAAAACTACTAGAGCTAATTAATGAATTTGGTAAAGTAGCAGGACACAAAATTAATGCACAGAAATCTCTGGCATTCCTATACACTAATGTTGAAAAATCTGAAAGTGAAATTAGAGAAACACTCCCATTTACCATTGCAAGAAAAAGAATATAATATCTGGGAATAAACCTACCTATGGAGACAAAAGAACTGTATGCAGAAAATTATAAGACACTGATTAAAGAAATTAAAGATGATACAAATAGATGGGAGAGATATACCATGTTCTTAGATTGGAAGAATCAACATTGTGAAAATGACTCTACTACCCAAAGCAATCTACAGATTCAGTGCAATCCCTATCAAACTACCACTGGCATTTTTCACAGAACTAGAACAAAAAATTTCACAATCTGTATGGAAACACAAAAGACCCCAAATAGCCAAAGCAATCTTGAGAACGAAAAATGGAGCTGGAGGAATCAGGCTCCCTGACTTCAGACTATACTACAAAGCTACAGTAATCAAGACAGTATGATACTGGCACAAAAGCAGAAATATAGATAAATGGGACAGGATAGAAAGCCCAGAGATAAACCCACGCACATATGGTCACCTTATCTTTGATCAAGGACACAAGAATATACAGTGGAGAAACTACAGCCTCTTTAAGAAGTGGTGCTTGAAAAACTGGACAGCTACAGGTAAAAGAATCTCAAAAAAAACAAATAACCCAATCCAAAAATGGGCAGAAGACCTAAATAGACATTTCTCCAAAGCCGGTATACAGATTGCCAACAAACACACGAAAGAATGCTCAACGTCATTAATCCTTAGAGAAATGCAAATCAAAATTACAATGAGATATCATCTCACACCAGTCAGAAGGGCCATCATCAAAAAATCTACAAACAATAAATGCTGGAGAGGGTGTGGAGAAAAGGGAACACTCTTGCACTGTTGGTGGGAACGTCAATTGATACAGCCACTATGGAGAACAGTATGGAGCTTCCTCAAAAACCTAAAACTAGAACTACCATACGACCCAGTAATCACACTACTGGCCATATACCCTGAGAACGCTATAATTCAAAAAGTCATGTACCAAAATGTTCATTGCAGCTCTATTTACAATAGCCAGGACATGGAAGCAACTTAAGTGTCCATCGACAGATGAATGGATAAAGAAGATGTTGCACATATATACAATGGAATATTACTCAGCCATAAAAAGAAACAAAATTGAGTTATTTGTGGTGAGGTAGATGGACCTAGAGTCTTGGGAGGGAGACACAAGAGGGAAGAGATATGGAGACATATGTATATGTATAACTGATTCACTTTGTAATATGTATAACTGATTCACTTTGTTATAAAACAGAAACTAATTGTAAAGCAATTATACTCCAATAAAGATGTTTAAAAAATAAATAAGTAAATAAAAATAAAATAAAATACATTGTGCTGCCAGGTGTGGTTGTTCAAGACAAATCCCACAGGCATCTGAGTAGCATTCCCTCTGTTGACTATTCTTGTCCTCCTTGACTTCCTGGATACAACTTGCTCCTTCTTCTCTGGCTCTCTCCCTCTCCTGGGCAACTTCATCACCCTCAAAAAATGTTGGACTTCCTTCAGGTTTCATATACTTTTTCTCTATTTCTACCATGCACTCAATCACCTACAATTTCAATTATCACCAGTTTGAAGATGACCATTAAATTTGTATTGGTAACATAGACCTCTCATCTAAGCTCTAGAACCATATATCAAACTATTTCCTCAGTGGTGACTAAGACATCCGAGAAGCCTTGCCACAATGTTTTGTCTTATCATAGTATCTCCGACACCCAGCATAGCTCCTGGCACATAGTAGGTAGGCATTATTAAATGTACAATGAGTGAATGAATGAATGCACATTTTATAAAAATTAATCTGATTTCCATATTAGATAAAGAGGAGAGATACTACTAGAGAGTCTGATTTAGTTTGAAGCCTCCAACAATCATTCAAATATGAAGATATGAGGCTCTGAAATAGGATACTGAGTGTAGGAACAGAGTAAAAGGGGTCTAAAGGGTCATTGTTTAGAAAAGAGTTCTTACCTGCCTATCTTGTGGCTTGTGCCATTACCTCTAGAGAGCACAATCTCTTTCCCTCCTCCTGTCTAAATTATTCCAGTCCTAGAAAGAGAGACTTAAATCCCACTTTTTCCATTAAATTTAATCTGCTTACCAGATCCCACATTATTTTTTTCTTCTCTCAACTCTTACTAATATATATACATGTGTATATAGATACACACACACACACACACACACACACAGAGAACAGCAGGCACATGTAAAACTTAGCGCTGTTAATCACTACTTTCTTTGGCTCTAGGCAATTTTTTAAAATATTTCTGAGACTTGTCTTCATATCCTACAAGATTATTGTCAGGATTAAAATAAATAGAATAGCACATAAAATTCATTTTGCGTAAAAGACACAGAACCTTCATTTCTACTGTACTTAAAGTGAAGTTCATATACATTGGCAATTTTTTTTTTCTCTAAATATTTCAGGTTAACCAGAGTGAGATATTTAATGAAGGTCCTATATGTCCTTGTAGTCTGCATGGCACACACTTTATACTTTGTCCTTCTATAACTATCATTCTGCAGCTACATAACTCAACACAAAATTTTAAACATCAGGACACATGCTTAAGCTGATGAAAAAAGTTATTGAGCTTTAATAAAAGACAGATAGTAAAATAATCTAAACATACTTTTTTCAAAGTTCCTATGAGGTTAGTATTTCAATAAAATATTCACATACAACTCCAAGAATTTAAAGTATTTCACATGACACCAAAGTACAGAAACTATTATAAAGCACATTTGTTATTTGGCTACAAACTATAAATTGTCTTCAGAAACCTGAAAGTTTCTGGTTTTTCCTACTGCCATGATGCTCCTATTCATCTCTCTACTATCCTGTAACTCACTCAGGCGTATAGGATTAGACTTCTAGTGAGTTGGAACCACATTTTACTGCATTTTGTCAGATGGCTCTTTGCTAAGCATCTACATGGAAATGTATGCAGAGTCTTTAGTTAGCAAACAGATAAGATTAAAAATTGATCAGTTACAGTCACCTTTTTTTTTTTTTTACAAATACCAGGCTTTATTATGTTTTACTCTTTGTTATTTAAATCTTAAGTCAGAAAATTTTTGTGTGAAGCAGAACATTCTGTGAGTTTGCTATTTAGACTTTTGTAGAGGAATCATGGAAGTGAAAAATTGGACCATCTTGTTACTGTCACATGATTTCGTATTAGCTGCTAACCTACATTGCCTTAAATTAAACATGTGGCACTGCCATACATTCTTGTCACACTTTTCTCAAAAGTTCAGCTTTTTCTAAACATTAAGTTGCATTTGTTGAAAGTAAGGTCCTAAAAGAACCATGAATTTGAGAGCTTTGGCCAACGTGAAAACTATGGAAGGATGGCATCTGCTCCTTGATGACCTGATGTCAGGCTCATGCACCCACTTCCAGAATCCAAAGCTCTGTCATTGCTCAGCAGCTACTGACAAGGCCCAAACTCAAAATACTTGGAGAGTACACCAGAAAGATATTACATGATTCTGACTGGAATTAGTTAATAATATTTTAACTGTACAACTATATTAATAAGAATGTAAAATTGAAGATATTATATGAATATCTTTGGTGCATTTAAAGGCAAAAGTATTGGAAATATCAATTAGTGAAGAAGATGAAGAACTTGAGCTTTTAGCTATATCATGTATGTTGCATTTTTGTTTTAATATTTATTTATTTATTTGGCTGCGCCGGGTCTTAGTTGCGGCACGCAGGATCTTCCTTGTCACGTGCAGGATCTTTGTTGTGGCATGAGGGATCTATTTTTAGTTGTGGCATGTGGGCTCTTAGTTCCGACTTGCATGCAGGATCTAGTTCCCTGACCATGGATCAAACCCTGGCCCCCCGCATTGCGAGTGTGGAGTCTTAGCCACTGGACCACCAGGGAAGTCCCCGTATGTTGGTTGCAATTTTAAAATGGTCTTAAGCCATTCCTGATGGTATAGGGAGATAAGAATTTTCAAGAAAAATTGAGAAAGTTTTAAATGTTACTAAACAGCATTTTAAGGTTGTTTAGATATTCACCAAGCATTTATTAAGCACCTGTAACTTGCAAGGTGCTGTGTTATGTGCCCAATGGCAAGTCTTACAGACACTGACTCTGCTCTTGGACTTGAAGTATACCAGGGAAATAAATTTTAGTGACTGATATTACAAAAGAATAAACACTTAGTATTGTAGAAGTAAATAACAGGGAGGCACAACAAACTTCTTGTTATCCTTTGCTAATTAAATCAGCTATAAAACATTTTATTCTTATGCAAGTTTTTACACATATCCTAGGAAGGAAGGCGCATGCATCAGTGGGAAGAATGGCACACTAGGATGGTCAGGCAAAACATCTAAATCAAATCTAGTAATCAATATGCTGCAAGTTGTTGCAGACAGCACGTTAAGAGATTTAGGGTAATCAGAAGGCAAAATCAGTCAGGAGAAGAAAGACCACATATTCATTTTGTTAATGTCAATTACGGAGTAGGAGGACATACTCAGTGAAAATGTCCATGTGAAATTTGGGGTGGGGTGGGTGCAGAGTAAGGCTCAGAAGAAGGTTGGAAATAGGGATATAAATTTAAAAACCACCATGAACAAATAGGTGGTGAAGCCAACTGGTGATTACAAAGGAAGAATACAAAGAAAAGGGAAAGCTGAGGATAGCTCCTATATAAACACTAAAAAAGGAAAAGGAGTTATACTCTAACATAATATTTTCAGATAAAAATCTGAAATACCTGATGTGCTCCTACTAAATACCTGAATATGTATTACCGTAATTTTAGGATACTACTTCCCTATTCAGTTAATAATCAAAGTTTAAAAGTAGTTAAATACCAGTTTAAAAAATAATACTTTCCATTTCATATAAATGCTATTACAAAGTCTAAAAATAAATTCTAACATATCATTGCCTAGTAAATACATATGAATCAATTTTATAGCACAGACATGCACAGAAATAAACATATACCTGTATTTAGAGAAATAGCATGATAGCACTGGAAAATTTGCAAGACTTGGTCCAACTGGCTCCACAGCCCATTCCTTTTTCTATTTCAAACTACCAATGGACAGCTTAGTTTGAGAAATAAATATCAAAAGTGAAAGAGAAGCTGCATAAAAAGAAAAAAAAAGATAACTGCCTTGATAATTGCCTATAGTTCTACTAATAACAAACGTAATCTAGCTTTGCAATAAATTATGCAATGCATAGACAGTAGGGTGAACACTGTTCACTGGCGAGCCCTTTGTGTGATCCTTAAATGTATCTAGACTGAGCACATGGAAGTGATTCAGCTATGACTCTACCACAAAGCAATCAAGCTCATATCATTTCAGAACTTAATGTTTTCTGCTACATTTTGACGAATACTGCTTTAAATATTTTATCAGAATTCTGGTTTTTAGATTGAACAAGAATTTTGTCCAATCACATTCACAAGGCTTTACATTTCCCACTTGCCCAAAAACCCAGGGACCCCAAGTCCCCAGTGATTACTATCAGTCTCATCAATCGTTTTTAAATGATCAGGAACACATAAAAACTTGCATGGTGGAGGAAACTCAACTCATGTGAAACTATTGAGGAAGAAAGTGTTTCATCATCCTCACATAGTCAACCTACTATCTTCTCATGCTTTTTCTCATAAAGAAATCAGCAAGTACAATGATATACAACATGCAAAATGTACAAATCTGTCCACTTTTGTTCCTCCCACAATACTTTTTAATCCAATTTATCTGTCCTTTCTTAATCTTGTGTTTTAAAATATTACATTTTCATCATTATTTGGATGTTATATGATAAATATTTCATTTATTCTTTAGGAGTTCCTCTAAGCAAGTCAGACTGACGATTGCTTCAAAATATTGTTTTGCTTCCTTGCACTAAATGCTCATCATTGCATTTGTAGTGTACAAGCTTCATGACTAGGTAAAAGTTATGTTAATATTCACTCATATAAATTGTTCCAAAAGAAAAATTTTTGGAGAATAGATGAAACCAGATATAAATCCATGTGTATAGGCCTTTGATTAAATCTAGGACTAACAGTTTTCGGCTACCAGTCAACACAAATTACTCCTGTCTAAAGAGTAAAGTTGCCAACTTATCCTGTAAGAGACAACTAACTAATATGCTAGAAATACCTTTTAATTTCCATTTATATGAGAGGTGTATTGTCTGCATTTACAAAGTCAGGACAGGTCTTTCCCACCCCACCTCACCCTGGAATATTTTAAGACAAAATTTTCTTTTAGAAACTGGCATTAGGGCTTCCCTGGTGGCGCAGTGGTTGAGAGTCCGCCTGCCGATGCAGGCGACATGGGTTCGTGCCCCGGTGCAGGAAGATCCCACATGCCGCGGAGCGGCTGGGCCCGTGAGCCATGGCCGCTGAGCCTGCGCGTCAGGAGCCTGTGCTCCACAACGGGAGAGGCCACAACAGTGAGAGGCCCGCGTACCACAAAAAAACCCCATAAAACAAAAACTGGCATTAAAAAAAGAAAAAAAACTGACATAAACAAATTGACTATTATTCCATGTGAAGAAAACTTTTTAATATTCCTCTCCTCGATTATTATTATAATCTTAAATATTATTATGACACCAAATAAAGCCAGCATATTTAAACAAAACCACTGTTTGGGATTTTTTTTTCTGGTAATATACCCACTTGAAGCTCCTCAACCATAGATAGCTTTTTTTAATCATGTTTTACTTTGGTAAAACCTAAAAGTGGCCAGGGACACTGAATGTTTCTACTTAATTTAGAACTTGACAACTATTTCAAACCAAGATGTAGCCTGAAGCACATATTTAATGAATGCACAAAGTTATGGGAATGCAGGGGCATTATTCTGATTCTGAATGGTTCACTTTTATAACTTTAAATGGAATGACAAATAGTGTTGCTTTAATAAGCTTATGTGAATTTTTTGAATATCATTGAGCACTTTGATGGGGTGAAAGAATAAGTGAAAGGTTTTAAAGACAATAATCTTTCAGAATATAGTTTTAACAAATATCAGACTATAAAAAGGCAAAGAAATATATTCAATAATAATAGCTGAAGAACACGTAACTTTTCAAGGAGCTTATTTTAATTACAGTTAAAGTTTCCTTGACAGTCCTCAAGAAAAAAATGTAAGTGGTAGTTGTTTGTGGAAGAATTACAGTCTCCTGACTTTCTAGGCTCACAGTCACTGCTTGAGGGCTTTATCTATTAATAGAGTCACTTCAGTTACTCTCATTATGTCTTCCCAAGCTTTGATTCTGCCAGCAAATATTGATCTGCAAATGGGTTGCCCAAGGACAATGGCACCATTAATTGCTAAGTGATCTGAAAAACAATTAGAGACCTCCAGGCTCAAGTACAAATGGATAGTCAGAGCGGTCAGCCTAATCAGATACGGTTGTACTCGCCTGTGGACCAGTTGGACTCCTCAGAAATGTCCTCCACATCTGTCACTTTCCCACTTCTCACAATAAGCACATGTCAAGCCTTATAGTTGGAAAAGTTTGTTTTCTAAGAAGTCTTTGTACATATATGTGAGCAAGAATCATATTACTTTGACACAGTGCTTCAGAGGGAGCTCAGTTAGAAGCCAGGCTCAGAGAAAAACATAAAAAATATATGAGAATAAGAAAAGTTTACTATTCATGTGAGTTGAGAGGAATAATAACAGTGGTAAAATCTAAAAATTATTCAAAAACCATGCATGGATATTATTAGCATCCATAATTTCTCAGCTAAGTCACCACACCACCATTTCATAACCCTGCACATGCATCATCTCTCAATCTTATGCAAAAACACACTAATTATATTCAACTCAAAATTAAAAACTCAAAAAATTTATGTAAGAATTTCAGTAACTATAAAGAATTGTGACACCCACCTTTGGAATTAATATACACAAATATCACTGTATTGACTTTTTAAAATATAACCATTTTAACCATTCCCCTCATTTTCTGTAACATCAATAAAATATTTAATAATATAAACAGTGAAATTATCTCAAATATGTACATAGTTTAAAATTTATATATAATTCTGATTTCAAACTAGGTACTTTTGAAATCCTCTCCTTCGACTTGACTAGTTCACTTGTTTAGAAAACTATTAGAAAATCATGTTACCACTTTTTTCAATATCTTCTATTGTCATTGACCTTAGTGCTTAGTGTGTTTATCTTGCAAGCTAAACTATAAAAGCACAAACAATTTGTTTTATTAATAATAATAATAAATTATCCACACAAAGGATAACCAAATACAGATGCATCTTTATTTGTTTTACAAATATTTATTGCACACTTAGCTATGGTCAAGTCCTGTGCCAGCCTGGAGACACCAGTTGTAAACAAGAAAATACAACTGCAGTCACAGATCTGATTCAACTAGGTGAACAACATATATGATTAAATGTCTGCAAGTAGTTTGACTATATTTCGTTTCTGTCTCCTCCAACCTGCTCTTTTGAAACAAAAGACATTATATATAAGAAAGGCATGGGCTTGTAATTTGGGAAGCCTGGATTTAGGAAATTTGGACTCTCATTCCTAATAATAATTAGTGGTTTAAATTTAGGAGAGCCACTTAAACTTTGTGTCTATGTTTCTTTATATGTTTGTCATGTGTTTCTCTTCATGGTCCTGAATTTGCATAATTCATAGATATAGGGCCACTGGTACTGTGGCTAATTTTTCATTCTTTTTCCTATGGCTTATTAGGAAATAGCTGGATTTCAATTCAAGTTCTTTCAACCTAACTAAACTTATAGATAAAATAACAACCACTAAGATATCTTTATTATACAGGTATGGTTATAGGTAGTATTGATTTTAGCCCAACTTTTATAGGAATAAAACTAATAGCTAGTAAGTCTGGAATTTGTTTTATATTCAGGTATTGTCCTATGTGCTTTACATGCTTCTACATTTCCTATAATACTTACAACAGTGCTAGTATTAAGGAGCTATTACTTAGGAGAAGAGTGAAAATTCACCTAAAGAATTCAGAACACACTTTCAGTTCATCTAATTTCTTTCCATTAGTGTAAAGTCTTCTCCATCACAAAAGTTCGCTACTAATTAAGTTACAATCTTTGTCCTTTTTTCTTTTCTTAACTTTATTAGAATTATCAACACATTAAAAACAGAGAAAGAATAGTATTGTCCCCACATGTATAAGCAGCCATCACCATTTTCTCTCTCACAACTAAATTATTTTAAAGCAAATCCCAGACATTGTAGCATTCCACTGTACATAGGTATCTCCAAAATACATTATCACACATAAGGAAAATAAAAATGATTCCTTAATATCATTTAATACATGTCTAACAAGTTTCAAATTTCCCTAATTATTTAATAATTGTTTTTAATAATTAGCTTGTTCAAATCAGGATTCAAAAAAGATATACATTTTTCTTCTTTCAATAGCCTTCTTATAATACCTAACATATTTGCCAGGTCTCCAATCTTTCCACTCTACTACTTATTTTGTTAATAACCCCAATTTTTCCCATTTCCTCATTTCACACTTCTGACAACCCACTTGTTCTAATACAAGAATGGCCAATTCTCTTATGATAATTTGACTATATTGCTGTGCAGCTGGAATCCAATATATTTAGGCTGGGAATATGTCCTCTCACTGTTAGAGTGAATAACCATGTGTTATTTGATGATGATTCTTAACTGTCACTTAAAGAGCTGTAAATCTCTTATGCACTGTGGTCAATAATTTATTTCCCTAGATCAATCCCAACAATCTATCAAACTAAGCTTACTCACTGAGGCTCTAGTATTTTTGTTTCAAAAAAAATATTTGAAGTAAATGCTTTAAATGTTCAAGGATAAAGAAGTAAATATTCATTTTAATTGATCCGGTCAGTTCAGAGATAACTACAATTGTCATTTTGCTATACTTTATTTTCTTGCTTATATACTTGCAAAAGAAGTAGAGAGAGGGGTATGGAGAAAAAGATACTGAAAAATTATAGGATTTATGGGGGCAAGCTCTAGATTCAGACAGAACTAATTCAAACCCCATTTCTGATATTTATTAGCTTCTGGATCTACAAACCTTAATCTTTCTGAGCATCTTCACCCCAAAAACTGAAAATAATAATACTGTTTCTATTATTGGGCAGTATAAATATTCAATAAATGTTGTGTGGCAATTAAGAATGCTAGTCCCTTCATTATGCTGCATTGATTTGAATCTAGGCTTAATCATTTACTAACCAGACAACTTATTTATGCCTTCGAAGTGTGAGCTTCCTCAGTTGTAAATGGAATTGATAATAAGAGAAAATGGATATGGTACCAAGAATTTGAGAAATCCTATGACATATTAAAAAAATATTTAAAAAAAGAACTTTTGCTTAAGGGCATTTTTTAATTTGAAATCTATTACACTCCTGTCACCAAATTTAAAATATTTTAATAGCCATGGCTTTAACTGTATGTTCAACAATGGAAAAGTATTCAATATATACGGAACCTAACAATACAAAGAGCTCCTCTTGCTAACTCTATTCACTTCACTTATAATTAATTATTTTTGGCCAAACTAGTGATCCATTTGATCTTCTAAAAGTTGATGACAATTATTTACTATTTAAGGATGCCCCTGCTACCATGTGAAATAAATATATATCACTGAGATCTTAACTTGCTGATACAAAAATAATGCTCTTCATCTTTGCAGCTGTCTAGATGCAAATAAAATATTTGAGATTTTGCACAACTTATACTCACTTTCAGACTTATATGTGCCATTTTTTTGTCCCTCCAGAAGAGAGATAACCAAAAAAACCTACAATAAACAAATGTTGCTTTTGATTTTTATTAAAATATAAGCAGTCAAAATACTCCCTTTGGGTCAGAAATAATCCTTTTTATAATCCACAAGAATGGTCTTTCTGTCTTATCTAACTGCCTTGATTATTAGAAAAAAGTTGTGTCATGTATTTGAAACAAAAAAAGACATTTATTTTTAGGGTTTTAATCTACATAACTGCTTCTATACTAATTGCTTTTGTATAATATACAAGTGGAGCAACATAAAATATTTCTACAAATAACTTATTATTTCAAATAATTTTAGATGTGATCTGAAAGAATAAAAATAGTTTACTTATAAAAGAGAGCCCTTCAAGACAGGACTTTAAATACACTCAAAATTTTTTAAAATGCAACTTCAGAAAGCAATTCAGTATTCCAGGAAAGAGAATTCAGGGAGTCCCTTGGGAGGAGCCCAGATATGACACCTCTAGTTTCCACCTGGATGGTTCCATTAACACATTTGAAACACAAGAGCCTCCTAAGAGACTCGGCGCAGCATTTGGTCTTGCTGACATTCTTTCTATCTGACAATCACACTTTGACATCCAGGCCTGGAATGTGTCCAAGCTACAATATAATATTAGTTATATTAACTGTGATATAATAAAGAATTGACTTTACAGTAATTAAAATGTGTAATATAATTAAATAAATGTAATAACCCAAAAGATTTAGAAAAGAAATTAAAATTATAAAGCCTAATGGCTTGAAATTAAAGCAAGCGCTGTTCCAGGCAAGCATCTATATATGTATGACTGAGCTGCGCAAGGAGCTCATGTAGATGGGAGAAAATTGTCAGGCAGTGGAGAGGAAGTGAAGAGAAAAGCTGCTTCGTGGAATTAGCCAGGTCAGTGAGAAACTTGCAGAGCTATTATAAGGGAAAGCAGATGGTACACACTGGCTACCCTAACAAGAGCAATACAACATCTAAAACTCAAACTCCTACTACCCTGTTTTTTCTTTCTTGATGCAGTCCAAATTGTCCAGGCATTTTTTGCCATCACTGACACACACACACACACACACACACACACACACACACACCAGTTCTTCGGAAAATTTTATAATACTTTCTTTCCCTATCCACAATAAAAAGACTAGAAAGTTTTCATTAGAAAATAAATATTCTTACAGTTAGAAAATTAGTGTTTATTTTCAAATGCATGTACAACTTTTAATGGTATGTGAAATTTAGGGTTTCCTAGTTCACTTCACTTAATATAGATTGCTATATGATCTCAAAGTTTTCAGTCTGGGACTAAGCCGGTAGGATGGCTTATTTTGAGTATTTTCCTTGTGTGAATGAAAAATCAAAACTTTTTAGCACCTTCTCTAAAAGTAACATAGTCATTGTCTTTGGCCTTGACACACAAAGCAAAATGATGCCATTGCAGAATAATGGTCTACTCTTTAAAATGTCTCTATCATGTTTTTACTCAGAGACTCCACCTTTCTCAAACTTCTCTGATCGTAAAATAAATTTCTCTGAAGTATAGAAAAATAGAGGAAAATACCTGCAGCATTGGTGTATGATTAAAGAGTTTACATTTGTGCATAATATAAAATTTCTACTTGTTTTTATTATGTCTCTGTTCATCCAACACCACATATGACTCAAATTGCAGATCTATTCTGAAGAGCAGTGGAAAATCGCCAGGAAGGTAGGCAATTCTATGTTGTCATTGTAGATGGTAAAAGCAATAAGTGAAATTAGAGTGCTTAAAGAGTCTAGTAATATCAGGAAAGAGATAATAATAATTTAGACTAGACAATATAAACTCAAGAATGCATGTCATAACCTCTAAAGTAACCACTAAAAGAACAGTAAGAAATGTATGACTAATGAACTGATTTTGTGTGGAGATGGAAGAATACTAAATAATAAAATACTTGCATTTGGTTAATTCAGAGAAAACAAGAAAAGATAGAAAAAGATTAACATAACATATAGGACAAATGGGAAAAATGTTACTTACAATTTTAAACAAACAATTATCAACAATTATATTAACAGAAAATGGACTAAATATTCCAATTACAAAGAAAAAACATGACATTATTAAAGAAATAACTATGAGTTATGTATAAGAGGCATAACTTAAATATAAAGCTATTGAAAGTAAAATGAAAAAGATCATAACTAAAAATAAATTTTATAGCTATACAAATATCAGAAAAAGTAGACTTTAAGGCAATATGTATTATTAGAGATATAGAAGGGCATTTCAAAATATTTATAAAGTGGTGAGTATACTCAGAAGATAAAAATTCTAAGTCTTTATTGATCTAAAATATATATATTCAATAACAGTTAAAAGAACTAAAAGGAGAAATTGATTTACTTGTCAATGATATTGAGAAATAGCATGTTTTTCTCTCTAACTGATCAAATAAGCTGATAAAAAATCAATAAGCATATAAAAGAAATAACAATGAACAAATCTGACCTAATTAATGGATATAGAATACCATACGCCACAATGAGAGGATACATTTTTTTCAAACAAACATTTATCAAAACCAACCATATGTTGATTCATAAGCCAAGTCTAAATAAAGTTCTAAAGCTTGAAAGCATTCAGACCACATTAGAATCACAATACAAGAAAATCCCCTATTTCTAAAAACTGGTCAAAGAAGAAATCACAAGAAAATTACAAAGTATTTTTAACTAATTGATATTGAAAATACAATGTGTCAAAGCTTGAGGGACACAGTTAAACCTGGGCTTGGAGGAAAATTTATAATCTTGAATGTATATATTATGCACACAAAAATAAAATCAATGATCTATGTATCCATCTCTAGAAGTTAGAAAATGAATAGAAATTAAACTAAAAAAAAAGAAGGAAGGAAATAAGTCAAAACAGAGAATAATTTTTAAAAAGGTAAATGCACAGTAGATAAAAGTAAAAATTTAAGTTGGTAAATATCTATACATACAACTATTTACCAATTAATTTGAAAATTTACATGAACTGGAAAATTTTCTAGAGAAACAATTCACCAAAAAAAGAAATAAAGAAAATCTAAGTATTTCTGTAACTGTTACAGCTCTGCTTAAGTCATCTTTTTGTAAAGAAATTTCCAGCCCCAAATTTCCTCACCAGAAAATTCTCCCACATATTTAAGTAACATCCTACATAAAGTCTTCCATGAAATAGAAAAAGGAGTAATTCCCAACTCATTTTATGGAGCCCACACAACCTTCATATAAAAACCTGATGACGATATATTAAGAAAGGGAACCTATAGACCAATAGCTTTCACGAATAAGAATGAAAAAATTTCTAAACAAAAATACTGTCAAATCAAAGCAAGCCAAATAAATTAAAATTTTATACTTACATTGAGAGGTTTCTGTGACAGAGAAATTGATGACCACTAGAGAAATAAGAATAATATTTGATGATCAATCCCAATTCAAAGTATGTTTCAAGTGTAATTTGATGCTCTACATTTATAAATTAGTAATAGAACTCTCAAAATTTAAAAAATAATCTGAGCAAATACTATTAACCATAACAGTGGTTATGGCCATAACCATATAACCATAACGTTATGGCCATAACGTGCAACTATTTCCTGCTGTAGTCTTCCTTGCAGTTCTTGTGACCATGAAAAAAAAAAAAAATCAAAGAGAATATATACGGTAAAAGATGTGTTCTGCAGAATTCTGGTACAAGTTTTCAAGACTATAAAGACAATTTTTTTTCCTAATTTAAAATAGTCTTGTTAAATAAAGCTGAGCAGCAATAAGCTAAATAAAATTAATCAGTTCCGTTTTATAAAAACTAGAGTACATTTTGGAGCTTGATATGCTAATATAACTTATAACACTCCAAGAAGAAAATATACTGGAGCTTCCCAAATTTATTTGACCCTAGAACCACCACCTCCCTTTTTCTGTCACGGAGCAGTACCCTCTGAGTAATTCAGCTTCAAGTAAAATTGATGATCCAAAGAACCTTTTGAGGCTAGTGTGCCAAGTATTATACAAAAGTACATTATACAAATGAGGAAACTAAATCCCAGAAAAGTAAAATTTGTCTAAGGTCACTGGGTAGGCAAGAAGGAGAAAATCCACAGATTGCACTTCCAATGTCTCATGCAGTTCACATTTAAGTCTAAGATGCTATTTTCTTCACTTAGACTATGCCAATTCTATCATAGCCTTACAAAAAAAATTTAGTCATATTTCAGCAATTTCTTGGAAATTATATTTAAAAAATTTACCCCTCTTATCACACATGCAGAAAGTGAAAGGTAAGAGATGACTGGCAAACTCCTATCCCTGTACTTAACTCCACTTTCTCACCTATAGCACCAGATCACTGGCAATGATACAGAATATACTTAGTTGTCTGATCCCAGTTTTTCTTATCCACCTGAATCTTCCTGGATTCATTTCCTTTTACCCTTTGACTTTATACATCTGCCTTGCCAATTTCTAACCATGGCTGAACCCATCTGTTCATTTTCTTTGTTCCTTTTCCCAGGCTACTAAGAATATACTACGGTACAATCAATATTCTTATATAACTTTCTTGCTATGTTTTTAAAACTACATTTATACACGAATCCCACTTATTGTCCCAACTCTTTATTCACCTACTAGTAGAGTATTCCAAATCCAAGTTTCTAAAGTCACCCAGTAGATGTCCTTGTCTCATACTATGAGAAAATAGAAACCATGAGGAGCAAATGTTTTCAAACATCTTCTCCACCTCAAGGTATACCAAAAATTTACTTATACTGGTTTCATTTGCTATTTTCTCAAAGAAAACCATGACTTCTTTTCCAATAGTTATTTCAAGTATCATCTTCCTACTCAACTCTTCTTCAAAGAGTTATTTGTATTTGCTACCTCCTGTTTCTCATTCCATTCATTCTTTCACTCATCACAATCTACCTTTCCTCTGATTATTCCACTAAAAATGTTCTTGGAAAAAATATCCTATTGTTTTATAATTGTGAAGTCCAATGACTTCTTAAATCCTCATCTTTCTTGAACCTACAGTCTGATTTTCTGAAACTGACCATTCTCTCATTAAAACTTCCTATTCCTTTATTGTCTATTTCACCTCTTTTTTCACAGCTTCACTAAATCTTTTATTCCACTTCATCTTTTTTATCAGCAAGTTGCCCCCTTTTGCTATGTAAATACTGGTGTCTTCCAGGGTTCTATTACTATCTATATTCTCTTCCCTCTATATTTATATGCAGGGTAATCTATGATTCACATGAATTTAATTATCAATTGCATAGTGAGAATCCTCAAACCTACACCTCTAGTCCTGGCCAGTTTTCTGAATATCACAGACAGGTTTCCAAATAGCTGCTTTATCTAAATATCCCACTGTCCCTCCAGCTTAGCCTGTTCAAACCTGAATTCCTCATTTTCCCTCTAAAACCTGCTTCTCTGCCTGTCTTTCCATATAATAATAAATTATCATTTACTCAGTGGTCACAGATAAAAATCAGCCACTCACAAATTATCCTTTCTTAATTTCCAATATTAAATAGAGTTTGAGTCTTATTTCCTTAAATTACTTCTCTAAGGATTTCATCCTCTGTATTTCCATTATCTTAATGAAAAAACTCATCATGACTCTTTGTAGAGTCTGTGATATCCTTTGCCCACTTTCTCTCACAACAAAAATACCATTCACCTTGCTACCAGAGTTCTCTTTCAGTATATATTTTATTATATTCATCTTCCATTTTAGAATGTCTTAGAAGTTTCCCCACTCTCTACAGTGTATAGTTTAAATCCTCATTATAGAATTTAAGACTATTTGTAATGTAGCCCCAAATACCTGTCTACTCTCACTTCCAATTGCTGCTTTCATTCATTCATGTTCTAGCCATACAAAGTAACTCACAATTATTTTCATGCATCAGTCTTTACCATGCCTGCATGCCAATGTGCAAGAAACATCTGTAACGTGGGGGTTTTTTTCACTGTTTTTGCTTCTAAAATTCTACTCTTTCTTTATTCCTAGCTTTCATTCATTAGTCCTGGCTAAAATGCGTGTGCTGTCAAGACCCAATTAAAATGCACTGAACTTATTTAAAGCAAATCCTGCTCAACTCTTCCCTCTTTACTCAACAGAATCACTTTATTTTTCGTCTAAAATTACGCAGTCTTTAGAGAGACTTCTTATGTTACTTAAGTTATGACATAGTGAAAATAAAACTATATATCATCTGGGAAGTCAGAGGTATCTTCTTTGTAATCCATACCTTTCTTAAAGCTATGAAACCTTAGGTCATTTTCCTCTCTGAAAATTAATTTCCCCATCTGTCAAAATAGGAATAACAAATATATGTCAGAGATGTTGGAAATATTAAAGGAGCATAGTTCCTAGAACATTAATTGTTTGATTTAACTTCATTCTTTAATAAAAACAATAACAACAACAATATAAACAATCATCTTTTAGGTACATGCTAATGATTTAGGCACTTTATATGTATTGATTCATTTAATTCTCACAATAGTGCTAGATGATTATTACTATAATTTTTGCATTTTATATATGAGAAAACAAATACTTTAAAAGACTAGTTAAGCTCACTAATGTCACAGATATAGTAAATAGGAGAGTCAGAATTTTAACCCAGGCAGTCTAGTTCCAGATTTCCATCTGGCTAATAAGGTCAGTCTAGAAACATCATTCTGTGTTTGTGTTGTTTTTCAAAGCCTTCTCCTTTTCTGTTTTGCAATCAGCTCCAATTCTGGCCCCTACCTGCCCAGATTCTCCCAGATGTTTATACCTGCCTTTGACCTCTGATTTTGGCATTTAGACTCAGTCACTCCAGTATCTGAACATCAGCTTTGCCCAAAAAGATCCTGTGTTTGTTGATCCTTAGGCATTTTCAGTAAACACCAACAATCTCGCCACCACCAATACCACTAATTCCTCACAAGACCAGTGGCCCACTTCATTTCTAACAATTCCACCCGTGATCACATGACGAGTATTTCTCTAGGTCAGTGCCTCTCAAGTGAGAAGACATTAAGATAGTTCTTCATAAAAACAAAACAAACAACTCAATAGCAAAAAATCAAACAAAACAAAACAAAAAAGTCAACTGAAAAATAGGTGGAGGATCTAAATAGACACTTTGCCAAAAAAGACATACAGATGACCAACAGGTACTTGAAAAGATGTCCAACATCATTAATCATTAGGAAAATGCAAATCAAAACTACAATGAGATATCACCTCACACCTGTTAGAACAGCTATTATCAAAAAGACATGAAATAACAAGAGAGGATGTGGAGAAAGGAGAACCTTTCTGCACTGTTGGTGAGAATGCAAACCAGTGCTCCCATTTTGGAAAACAGTTTGGAGGTTCCTCAAAAATTAAAAACAGAACTACCATAGGATCCAGCAATTCTACTTCTGGGTATGTATCCAAAGACAGAAACACTAACTTGAAAAGATATCTGCACCCCTATGTTCATTGTTATTTACATTAGCCAAGATATGTAAACAACCTAAGGTTCATCAACAGATGAATGGATAAACAAAATGAGAGAGATATATATGTATATATGTATCATATATGTGTGTGTATATATATATATGTTAAAATGTGATACACACACATATACACACAATGGAATATTATTCAGCCTTAAAAAAAAGAATGAAATTTTGCTATTGAGAACAACATGGATGAACCTTGAGGGCATTATGCTAAGTGAAGTAAGTCAAAGAAAGACAAATATCATATGATCTCATTTTTATGTGGAAATTTAAAACAAACAAACAAGGAAACTGAGCTCATAGATACAGAGAACAGACCAATGGATGTCAGAGGCAGGTGAAATGAGTGAAGGGAGTCAAAAGGTACAAACTTCCACTCATTAGACAAGTCACAGGGATGTAATGTACAGTGTAATGTACTATATTGTGTATTTGAAAGCTGATAAAGAGTAAATATTAAAAGTTATCACAAGAAAAACATTCTATAACTATGTATGGTGATGGATGTTAAATAGACTTACGGCGGTGATCATTTTGCAACATATAAAAATATGGAATCATTATGTTATACACCTGAAACTAATATACTGTTTGTCAATTGTACCTCAATGAAAAAAACAATTTTTCAAAATTATTATTCTCATTGTTTTAAATAAGAAAAATGTAATTTAATTTAGGTCTTCAAATTCCTAGTGTCTTAGATAACAATAACTGATGGTTTAGATAACAGTTTCATAATTGATTGCTTGCAAACATGATTTCCTTTTACAAGCCTCACAAAATTTCATTCTTCCTCATCCTCTGAATATAACCCTTCTATATACTTACCACATCCGTTGTTTCTATGCTTAGATCTTCATACCCAGCTCTCTCCCATTTTTTATATTATCTTCTTGAAAATATTTAAATAATATAAGCAGACAGCCCTAGTACTATATTAATGGACTTGAAGCATTTTCTTTCTTTCCTTTTTTAAATTTCTAATTTTTTCATACAAATCTATAAGATAAACTGAGTTAGCATTATCTTAATCTCAAGTAATTCTGGACATAAGGAAGTTTCTGTTGTAGCAAGAGCTATTAAATCATTAGAAATACAAATAGATGGGCTTCTCCTTCCGGTCGCGCTCCTGCTTCCTCCACTTCCTCCGACGTCTTTTCTCCAAAACGGCGGGAGACAGCTCCTTGGCGCTGCCCTGGCCCCGTGCCTGTGGTATCTATTCAGGCAGGCACTGCTGCAGAACGTCCAAGGAGACCAGCAGCTTCTAAGACTCGAGTTTTGCCAGCCGACTTGCGCTTCTGCAGCTCGGGCCTGGGCTGGGAGCAGATCTTCTTGGCCAGGCTCTGCAGGAGTATCTAGGAAGATGGCGGAAGACTAAGACGTGGAGATCACCTTCCTCCCCAAAGATACATCAGAAATACATCTACACATGGAACAACTCCTACAGAACACCCACTGAATGCTGGCAGAAGACGTCAGACCTCCCAAAAGTTTCCTGGTGCTCCAGGAGAGGGGATTAAGAGCACTGCTTAAAGGAGCTCCAGAGACGGGCGCGAACCGTGGCTAACAGCGTGGACCCCAGACACAGGCATGAGATGCTAAGGCTGCTGCTGCCGCCACCAAGAAGCCTCCGTGTGAGCACAGGTCACACTCACAGCTCCCTTCCGGGGAGGCTGTGCAGCCCGCCACTGCCAGGGTCCCGTGATCCAGGGACAACTTCCCTGGGAGAATGCACGGCGCGCCACAGGCTGGTGGAACGTCACGCTGGCCTCTGCCGCCGCAGCCTTGCCCTGCACTCCGAACCCCTCCTTCACCTCGGCCTGAGTGAGCCAGAGCCCCCGAAACAGCAGCTCCTTTAACCCTGTCCTGTCTAAGGGAAGAACAGACGCCCTCCGGCGACCTACACGCAGAGGCGGTTCCAAATTCAAAGCTGAACCACGAGAGCTGTGCGAACAAAGAAGAGAAAGGGAAATCTCTCCCAGCAGCCTCAGGAGCAGCGGATTAAATCTCCACAATCAACTTGATGTACCCTGCATCTGTGGAATTCTTGAATAGACAACGAATCATCGCAAATTGAAGAGGTGGACTTTGAGAGCAAGATTTATGATTTTTTCCCCTTTTCCTCTTTTTGTGAGTGTGTATGTATATGCTTCTGTGTGAGATTTTGTCTGTATAGCTTTGCTTTCACCATTTGTCCTAGGGGTCTATCTGTCTGTTTTGGGGTTTTTAAATTTTTTTCTTAATAATTACTTTTTTATTTTAATAATTTTATTTCATTTTACCTTACTTTATTTTATTTTTCTTTCTTTCTTTCTTTCTTTCTTTCTTTCTTTCTTCTTTTTCTCCCTTTTATTCTGAGCCGTGTGGATGAAAGGCTCTTGGTGCTGCATCCAGGAGTCACTGCTGTGCCTCTGAGGTGGGAGAGCCAACTTCAGTTCACTGGTCGACAAGAGACCTCCCAGCTCCACATAATATCTAACGGCAAAAATCTCCCAGAGACCTCCATCTCAACACAAGCACTCAGCTTCACTCAATGACAAGCAAGCTACAGTGCTGGGCACCCTATGCCAAACAACTAGCAAGACAGGAATACAACCCCACCAATTAGCAGAGAGGCTGCCTAAAATCATAATAAGTCCACAGACACCCCAAAACACACCAACAGACGTGGACATGCCCACCAGAAAGATAAGATCCACCTCATCCATGAGAACAAAGGCACTTGTCCACTCCACCAGGAAGCCTACAAAACCCACTAAACCAACTTTAGCCACTGGTGGCAGAAACCAAAAACAACGGGAACTATGAACCTGCAGCCTGGAAAAAGGAGACCTAACAGGAAACATCTCGAATAAACAACCTAACCTTGCACCTAAAGCCATTAGAGAAAGAAGAACAAAAAAAACCCCAAGTTAGCAGAAGGAAAGAAATCATAAAGATCATATCAGAAATAAATGAAAAAGAAAAGAGGAAGGAATAGCAAAGATCAATAAAACGAAAAGCTGCTTCTTTGAGAAGATAAACAAAGTTGATAAACCATTAGCCAGACTCATTCAGAAAAAAAGACTCAAATCAATAGAATGAGAGACGTAAAAGGAGAAGTAACAACTGACACTGCAGAAATACAAAAGATCATGAGAGATTACTACAAGGAACTCTATGCTTGTTGTCCAATAAAATGGACAACTTGGAAGAAATGGACCAATTCTTAGAAATGCACAACCTGCCAAGACTGAATTATGACATAAATCACAGCAAGATCCTTTTTGACCCACCTCCTAGAGAAATGGAAATAAAAATAAACAAATGGTATCTAATGAAACTTAAAAGCTTTTTCACAGCAAAGGAAACCATAAACAAGACCAAAAGACAACCCTCAGAATGGGAGAAAATATTTGCAAATGAAAAAACTGACAAAGGATTAATCTGCAAAATTTAGAACCAGCTCATGCAGCTCAATAAGTAAAACACAAACAACCCAATCCAAAAATGGGCAGAAGAAGTAAATAGACATTTCTCCAAAGAAGATATAGAGACTGCCAACAAAGACATGAAAGAATGCTCAACATCATTAATCATTAGAGAAATGCAAGTCTAAACTACAATAAGATATCATCTCACACTGGTCAGAATGGCCATCATCAAAAAATCTCAAAACAATGAATGCTGGAGAGGGTGTGGAGCAAAGGGAACGCTGTTGCACTGCTGGTGGGAATGTGAATTGGTACAGCCACTATGGAGAACAGTATGGAGGTGCCTTAAAAAAGTTACAAATAGAACTACCATATGACCCAGCAATCCCACTACTTGGCATATACCCTGAGAAAACCATAATTCAAAAAGAGTCATGTACCAAAATGTTCATTGCAGCTCTATTTACAATAGCCAGGAGATGGAAACAACCTAAGTGTCCATCATCGGATGAATGGATAAAGAAGATGTGGCACATATACACAATGGAATATTACTCAGCCTTAAAAAGAAACGAAATGGAGTTATTTGTAATGAGGTGGATGGACCTAGAGTCTGTCATACAGAGTGAAGCAAGTCTGAAAGAGACAAATACCGTATGCTAACACATATATATGGAATTTAAGGGAAAAAAATGTGATGAAGAACCTAGGGGTAAGACAGGAATAAAGACACAGACCTACTAGAGAATGGACTTGAGGACATGGTGGGGGGAAGGGTAAGCTGTTACAAAGTGAGAGATTGGCGTGGACATATATACACTAACAAATGTAAAATAGATAGGTAGTGGGAAGCAGCCGCACAGCATAGGGAGATAGCTCGGTGCTTTGTGACCACCTAGAGTGGTGGAATAGGGAGGGTGGGATGGAGGGCGATGCAAGAGGGAAGAGATATGGGAACATATGTATATGTATAACTGATTCACTTTGTTATAAAGCAGAAACTAACACACCATTGTAAAGCAATTATATTCCAATAAAGATGTAAAAAAATAAAGAAATACAAATAGATGAAGATTAAATGGATGGAGAGGACGTACAATATTTCAATTTATTTGCTCTGAATAAGTTTTTAGCAGAGATCATTAATCTAGTAATTCAAATAGTAAAATTGAAGGGGTTATACATTAAAGTATTTATTAATCTTTAAGCACAAATAAAAAGTAATTGCTTCCTTGGAGTTGTGTAGAGGAGGAAATACTGAGATCTACAAAAGGAACCTAAGAGTTAGAAACGACAACATGCCTAGCAAGCTTTTCTACAGTACCTACATCCTGAGCTGAAATGTTCTAAACATTACATACTTGATGGCAAACCAAACAAAGATCATCTGTTGATTTTTTTATGGTGATATTGGGGTCGTGGGTATTGCTTGAGATTCTGTTTCAATGTCTAGGAACAAAAGAAAAGACATCTTGTGGCTCACTGACCTATAACTGAGTGTAAGAATTAAATATTCACAAAGGTCAAGGATACATCTAAAGGTATAGCATCACAGACATCAGGATTTGGCACTTTATGGGTATTGACTGTATAGAGAAGAAAATTACTTTTACTAATCTATGTCATAGAAGAAAATATTTCTGCAATAAGATGTTGATATTAATTACAGCAAATTTCTACAAAAGAGCCATAGGTTTTAGAGAAGTCAACCAGAATTTAATATGGTCTTTAGCTGGAAATATATAGGGACCAAGTAGTAAACCCATATTAGAAATCGATTTTGAAATATATGGGTTCACAGTCGTAAACTCTCACAGTAGCATATTTTTCATCTTCTATTGTTAACACTGCAACAGTAAGACTGTCAGCCTATAGGGAAAATTAATAGCTAGACCTATGTTACAGAGAAGAAAAATGCTTATAACTGGGCCAAAATATTCACATAAACTACCTTTGTATATATTTAATGTGTCATTTTTCAGCATAAGAAATCTTTATATACAGCTTCTACTTTGGGGAGCAGAATGTTCATGATCTGTTTCACTTGGAATGCTTTCAAAATGCCTTTTTAAAAAATGAGAGTTTTCAACACATTTCCTATAACAAGGAAGACAGTCTTCCCTCTAGTAATAAAGTATCTTCTCAAAGGGTCCACTAAAATCCAACAGTCAAAGTAGACTTTAAAATCAGTAAACATTTAAAATAAGGAAAATTATCCCCTGCAGGGGGTAAAGAAGGTCTATTGGGACTTTCTTCTATTCTCAGTCCATTAGTGGAGGAAGCAGATTCTTTAATCAAATGAGATAAATATTGTCTTAGAGCTCAAGGAGCAAGGCCTTGGGGGAAATAGGTAATTGGAACTTCAGAGTATGAGTTGAAGGTTGGAAGATGGGGATGCAGGACAATAGCATAAGCCTTAGGTGACTGAGATCATCACCAAAGCAAGATCTGGAGAACAGATGTCTGCAATAGCTGCTGAATTGAGTCCTTTAAATCCAAAGAGGTTTTTTTTTTGGCTGGTCATAGAGAATTGTGATCAGAAGTCAGAAAAGCATGTTCCTGATGGCCTGGAAGAAAGAAAACATCCATGGTGTGAACTGCGGACAGACTCTAGGAGCTGAGAGTGAACCCCAGATGACAGCCAGCAAGGAAATGGAGACTCAGTCCCACAACCAAGAGGAACTGATTTCTGCCAACAGCAAGAATGAGCTTGGAAATAAATATGTCTCCAGAGCCTACGGATAAGAACTCAGCCAGGTCAGCACCTTGATTTTAGCTGTCTGAGAACCTATGCAGATAACCCAACCACTTCATTTTCTGATTTTTTACTTAGAAAACTGTGAGCTAACAAATTAAATAGGTATTACACTAAGCTGCTACATTTGTGGTAATTTATTACACAGCAATAGAAACTGGTAGAATTAGGAAAGTGATGATGATGATATTAAGAAACAACTATAAAGAACAGAAAACCCACTCAGGCTGGCATTGTACCTCAAGAGTAAAGGCAATGTCTTATTAGGTCTTAAATCCTCTGCAAACATGATATTTCAATCTGGCAATTTGGGAGCAGGTTCCATAAACAACATAGAACACAGAAGCAAAATGTAACTGAGTTCCTGAAGTTGGACTTTTTCCATGGTGTTATATAAGACACTTAGTGAGACAGGAGGGAAGAGGGTAGGGCATTAAAAGAATGACACAGCCATTGAGGATATGACAAAAAAAAAACTGGTTAGAGCCAATTAGGCCCAAGATGGCAGAAGATTCAACTTAATCTTCATTATATGCTCATTGTAATACATTAGCTAAATGACACACCTACAGGCACTATGACAGTTCCAATGCTGACCATAAAAGGCCAAAAGGTGGGAAGTGGCCCAATTCCTGGAAATCTCCGCCCCTTCACCAAAATAGTTGGAATAATCCTCCCACTCGTTAGCGTATGAAGTTACCCAGCCCATAAAAACTAACCACCCCATATTTCGGGGCCGTTCTCACCTTCTTAGAAAGACTTCATTCTACCTATGGAGTGTGTTGTCTCTCTAAATAAACCTGCTTTCACAGTACTATGGCTCACTCTTGAATTCTTTCCTGCACGAAGCCAAGGACCCTCACTTGGCAGCTGTTCCAGGGACTCACCAGAGACCTGGGACATGACCATCTTCTCGTGCCCCATTTTCCTGCAACATTAGAAAAAAAATCTAAGAACAGTGGCTTGGTTGTTGTTTTTTCCTACAACTGAAGAGAAAAATTCTATAGAACTGTTCTCACACTTTGCTACACATTAGAATCACCTGGGGGGCTTTGAATACTTAACGTGTTGAGGTATTTCCCCAAAAATGATATAAGAAAGCGTAGGTGATTATCAAACGAAAGAGAGTTAACACTTAACCGATTCTTGGATGATGGATAAAGAATAGCCCTCACTTGCCTCCAACTCTGAGGAAATCTGTGATAGATATTGTCTTCTGCAAGAAGCATGGCAACACAAAGGTTAGATAGAAACACTTTTCAAGAGAGATTTGTACCAATAAAATTTGTTATAAGTGTCCACATTTTCGAATTTAATCAACTCATCCAACAGATACTTCCAGACACCTTCTAGGAACAATGTACAGTGTTAATTGTTGAGGGTATTAATATATTGAAACAGACAATCCCTCAAAGAGACTGTAGCCTGTAGGAGAAAATTTTAAAAATTTATTCTGACCCAGCAGGAATAAAACTCTGAGTATTTTTATTTATTTAAGTCACTTTCACATATTGTAAAATCATCATTGTGCTTGCTCCTGAATAGAATTCCATGATAATTTATTTTGGCTTTTCATTAATGTTTACTTTTTGTTATTAATAATTTAAAGAAGTTCTTTGTGACATTGCAGTTTAGTCCTTAAGCATGTGTCACAAATACAGAGCATTACAGTGAGAAACAGCTATAAAGGTTTGTTTCCACGCAGTTCACATTTTAGGTGTCTGAGATTTTAATCTTTGGCCATCCCAATTATCAACTCTGAATCTTAGGGAATTGCTTGCCTTAAATACATGTTATTTGATGCCATCTTTCTTTACAGCTCCAAGGCCTAATGTACCTTAAAGAGAACTAACGTACTTTATTTTAAGACTAATGAAGGAACAATAGGGAGTTTGACTTTCTAAAACAACCCAGTAAGTGATATAACAAGATTATTAGGTTTGAAATAAATACACTACCATGTGTAAAATAGAGAGCTAGTGGGAACCTGCTGTATAGCACAGAGAGCTCAGCTCAGTGCTCTGTGATGACCTAGATGGGTGGCATGTCGGGGGAGGGAGGGTTGGAGGGAGGTTTAAGAGGGAGGGCATATATGTATACATACAGCTGATTCACTTCGTTGTACAGCAGAAACTAACACAACATTGTAAAGCAATTATACTCCAATCAAAAAAAAAAAAAATTAGTACCAAGTACCCTAACTTCCCTCTAACTGTGCAACATGCACTTGACTGCACTGTAGTCCTACCCCTTCTCTTCTCTGTCCCCTCGTTGCCCATGCAGATCACAAGGCAGAAACTCTAAAATTGTTAATAAATTCTCCCAGCATTGCTAATTTGCAATGAACAGGATGAGCCATGGTGAGCAAAATGGGGGATCTATTTTTAGCATTTATTATACCAAATAAGTAATTTTTACCCCACAGAAGGGACCAGTGAAAAGGTACAAAGTTAAATTTGCCCCTATGTGCTGGAAAAAAACAGATAATTCAGCCAGGAGAGAGTGCAGCTTGTGGCATGAAAATACAGGTGGGGAGGATGCACAAGTGAAAAAAGAAATTAAAAGAACAAGCAAAAACAAGAGAAACATTTATAAAGGGGAGAAGTTAAAAGATCAGGTGGTCTTCAGTTTGCAGAGCCCCCGAGGGTAAAAGACTTACGCAGAGGGTAATATAAATACTGGGTATGTAAAAATTTAATTCGAAAATAAATGGTTAAAGAAAGACTAAGGATTTCCTTTGATTTTCAATAACGACTGAAGTAAAAAACAGGCATCCTAATTTGTAAGACATAAATGACAGAAAAAAAATGAGTAAATACAGATCACACCAGATTAGAGATGAATCCATTAGTCAATCTAATTAAGAATTAAAACAAGTTCTTTTTTAATATAAACTAGAAGCTGATATCAGAATACCACTAAAGTTCTTTTTACTTATTAAATATATTTGTACCAAAATTTGCTATAAAATGAATATCTTTAATATTTCAGAATATGTATTCGTTATTTTCAGCATGCTCTTCTAAAAATCCCATCTTATTAAAGTTTCACATTTAAAAACTCTCCATGTTATTTTATTTATTTTAAAGAATATGTTTATATTTATCTCCCCTCCAAAAAAATGAATGTTGATTACAGAATTATATATAAATTGAAAGGAGAAAATATACAAAATAAAGTTAGATATAGGTAATTATTTCACTTTCAGTAGTGGTGCTCAGTGAAAATAAATGAACAGCATTTATCCTCATAGACTATGACCTTATCAGGGCTTAGTTTTCATTGAATGTCATTGCATTTTATATTTGAACACCAAACACTGCAATGACTAGCAGAGAAATTGTGTTTAACTGCTTGAAAATGAGCATTTTATTACATTCACTTGATAAAACATGGGCTTCTTCTACTACAGGACAAAGGCTTGTGTCTGATTCATCACTCTATTCCTCAAGCTTGTCATATATTTAGTGAATAAGTAAATGGGCATAATAAAACTCTTCAAGGGAAATGGAACAATTGATGCCATGAAGACAACAAGCATATGAAATGCATGGAGTCACAAATTTCAAAGTCAGATTTTGCTGGTTTCAAATCATATTATCAAATCATTATTATGAAAGTTTCTGTGAACTGCAAAAAAAAAAATCGAGATTTTTAAAATTTAAAAATTGAGGCAAATTCCATTTAATTTGATGAAATTCAATATTTAAAAAATAGAAATTAACTAACCTTACCAAAAAGTACCTGGACTTTGTAAAACAAAGGATGTTGCCCACCATCCTGTTCTACAAAGATCAAGTCATTAGCCATTGCAGTCACTGGCCTACAGTACACCCTAAAAGGAATTCAGGATAAAAAACAGGATGAAGCATTTTGTGTTTTGGATATATGGGCCCTTAGATAGTTAAAATGCATATCTAAGGAAGAATTTCAATGACCCCAGACTCTTGCATCTTCCCATACATAGATAAGCACTAAAATCATTAACTTGTGAGATATGTATTTCCCAGCCAATAAAGTTCATATATATCTATATAGATATATACGAAGTTTTCATATATATAATTTCATATACCTAGAGATAGATCTATCTATCTATGTATCTATCTATCTACCTCTCCTACCACTTTGGAACAGTTCCTCAGAGTTATCTGAGAGGGTGTCTCCCAGGCTACAGTTCTCAGTAAGGTCCTGAAGTAAAACTGAAACTCACAGCTCTCACGTTGTGCATGTTTTATTTCAGTTGACAACTTTAATTCATAGAGTAAAAGAACAGATTTCCATGATGGAGAAAGGTATACAGTTGTCCCTCAGTAACCTCAGGGGATCAGTTCCAGGACCCCCTGCCCCCACCCCTAGATAGCAAATCTGTAGATGCTCAAGTCCTGAAACCTAGCAGGATCCTGTGGGGCCCTCCTGGGTACAAAAGCCTTTCAGTGTTCCCAGTTTCTTTTTTTTTTTTTAATTAATTTTACTGAAGTATAGATGATTTACAATGTTGTGTTAATTTCTACTGTACAGCAAAGTGAGTCAGATATATATATATATATATATATATACTATACAGTAGGACCTTGCTGTTTATTCATTCTACATGTAATAGTTTGCATCTGCCAATCCCTAACTCCCAATCCATCCCTCCCCCACCATCTCCTCTCCCTCGGCAATCACAGGTCTGTTCTCTATGCCTGTGAGTCTATTTCATAGATAAGTTCATTTGTGTCACATTTTAGATTACACATATAAGTGACATCATATGGTATCTGTCTTTCTCTTTCTGACTTACTTCACTTAGTATGATAATCTCTAGGTACATCTATGTTGCTGCAAAAGGCATTATTTCATTCTTTTTATGGCTGAGTAGTATTCCATTGTATATATGTACTGCATCTTCTTCATCCATTCCTCTGTTGATGGACATTAAAGTTATTTCCATGTCTTGGCTATTGTAAATAGTGCTACTATGAACATAGGGGTGCTTGTATCTTTTTGATTATAGTTTTGTCTAGACATATGCCGAGGAGTGGGGTTGCAGGATCGTGTGGCAACTCTAGTTTTTTGAGGAATCTCCATACTGTTTTCCATAGTGGCTGCACCAATTTGCATTCCCACCAACAGTGTAGGAGGGTTCCCTTTGCACCACATTTGTTATTTGTAAACTTTTTAATGGTGGCCATTCTGACCATTGTGAAGTGGTACCTCATTGTAGTTTTGGTTTGCATTTCTCTAATAATTTGTGATGTTAAATACCTTTTCATGTGCCTGTTGGCCATCTGTATGTCTTCTTTGAAGAAATGTCTATTTAGGTCTTCTGCCTATTTCTTGATTGGGTTGTTTTGTTTTCTGTTGTTGTTGTTATTGAGTTGTATGAGTGTTTGTATGTTTTGGAAATTAAACCCTTGTTGATGGCTTCATTTGCAAATATTTTCTCCCAGTCTATAGGTTTTTCATTTTGTTTATGGTTTCCTTTGTTGTACAAAAGTTTGTAAGTCTGATTAGGTCCCATTTGTTTATTTTTGCTTTTATTTCTATTGCCTTGGGAAACTGACCTAAGAAAACATTGGTACGATTTATGTCAGAGAACGTTTTGCCTATGTTCTCTTCTAGGAGTCCTATATTTTTAAGTCTTTAAGCCATTTTTCATTTATTTTTGTGTATGGTGTGAGGGAGTATTCTAACTTCATTGATTTACATGCTGTCCAACTTTCCCAACACCACTTGCTGAAGAGACTGTCTTTTCCCCATTGTATATTCTTGCCTCCTTTGTCAAAGATTAATTGACCATAGGTGTGTGGGTTTATTTCTGGGCTCTCTATTCTGTTCCATTGATCCGTATGTCTGTTTTTGTACAAATACCATGCTGTTTTGGTTACTGTAGCTTTGTAGTATTGTCTGAAGTCTGGGAAGGTTATGCCTCCTGCTTTATTCTTTTTCTTCAGGATTCCTCTGGAAATTCTGGGTCTTTTACAGCTCCATATAAATTTTAGGATTATTTGTTCTAGTTCTGTGAAAAATGTCATGGGTAATTTGATAGGGCTTGCATTAAATCTGTAGATTGCTTTGGGTAGTATGGCCATTTTAACACTATTAACTCTTCCAATCCAAGAACATGTGTGTTCCTTGTTTCTTATTTGCATGAGAAAGGCTTCAGCCTCCTAGGCCTTCCCTGAGTACCAAAGGGCAGATTCAAAAAGCTGCTAATCAGGGAAGTTAGGGAATGCAGAAAAAAAGGAAGAGCAATCAAGAAACAACAGTACAGAGATAAGGCATAGTCCTGGTTCCTTCTCAAGGAATATACATGTATCTTTGGGTTCTTCTACAGGAACTAATGCCCCCACCCAGGTAGAGGATGGTAACTTCATGCTGAGACCCCAGACTGGTTAGAACCAGAAGGCTAATGATTCAGATTCCTAGAACACAGCCTTTTACCTCACCACCAACCAAAATGGAAGAAAATCACACACTCTACAGTCCCCACCCCAAATTTTGCCTATAAAACTTCTTCCCCAAAAACCATTGGGGTGTTTGGGGTTTTTTTGAGCAGAAGCCACCTGTTCTCCTTTCTCAGTCCTGCAGTAAACCTTTCTCTGCTCCAGACTCCGATGTTTCAGTTTGTTTGGTCTCACTGTGCGTTGGGCACACGAACTTGTGTTCAGCAACAGTCCCTTATATAAAATGGCATAGTATTTACATATAACCTGTGTAAATCCTCTCATATACTTTAAATCATCTCTAGATTACTTATAACACCTAACACAATATAATGCTGTGTAAATAGCAGTAAGTACAATGTAATGCTATGTATATAGTTGTAAGTGCAATGTAAATGCCATGTAAATAGTTGCTAGCATGTGGAAAATTCAAATTTTGGTTTTTGAAATTTTCTGGAATTTATTTTTTAATATTTTCTATCCACAGCCAGTTAAATCCACTGTGGATACAGAGGGCCAACTGAAGTTTAAAAAATTAAATTATTAAATATTAAAATATTAATATTAAAAATATTAATAGAGCCTTTTTCTTCTGGCCAAGATGGAACTAGATTTACCCTTGCTGGGGGGGAAGAAATTTTCCTCTACCCTTCTATGTTCTTCTGGATGATCTAGAATTAAAATTGACAGGAGACAGAGTAAAAGGAGAAAAGTCACACAAAATTTAATAACATCTATACATGGGAGAGACCCAGGAATACTGGGTAGCTCACCAAAATGGCCAAAGCCCTCACCTTAAATGCCAACCTCAGCTAAAGACAGAAGAGGATGTTGAGGGTGGGGAGAGTCAATTATGGGAAGTAACCAGGAAAAGCACAGTAAACAAGGGTAAGATTGTGATACAGGTTTAAGTCATGGCCTTCTCCACTGATTAGAGTTTCTAGAGATTTGTTCATCCTCTCCTTTGAGGTATGGCAGCGGAAACACCCTTACGAAGGGAGATTTCTCTTACAAATATAAATGTTTCACAACTCCTACTTGTTTTTCAGAGTTTTTCCCAAGTCTGCTGTATCTTAGAATAATAACTATGCCAGAGAGACATATTTTAGGGTGGCAAATTCTGATCCCCTACACCCTTCTACCTAAAACAAATAAAAAACAAGCAAAAATACCTGAAAAAACAACTTTCAAGGAAATGGACTCAGGCAATAAGAACAATGATCCCTGAGAGAAAGAAAACAGAGGTGAGCACCAAGATTGCCTGAAGAAAGTGCCTGAAGAAAATTTTCACGTTGAGTACAAGGAGGGGGAAACCAAAAATGGAAAAGACAGAAGTTTAGGGGAGTCAAAGCAGCTACAGTTCATAAGACAGAGTGTCAGAGAGCAGAGAACAGCACAGAGAGGGAATACCAGAGGTCTGCAGAGGGCCGTTCTCAAGTCTTGGCTGAGTATTGCTCAGCACATACACTTAAAGAAATCACCTTATACTGGGAAAAGAACCACTGGAAAGGATAAGAGGGAACAAAGAACATTACTTGGAGATTGCACAAAGCTAAAAATATTTCCTATTCTCACCAGCCAGAGTAGAACTTAACTGATGGACTTAGGGAAGAGTACTTAGAAGGGTTTTATCTCAGTAGGGGGAAAATTAGACTAAATATTGTTCTGGGCTGCCTAACAAAGCTTAGAGTAAGACCTTAAAGGATAAAAGTTTTTATTCCAGAAATACAAGCTTTGTTTAAAACTTTAAAAGCAATCAAATGTAATTTATTAAGTTAACACACTAAAGAAGGAAAACAATATGATCTTGTCAACAGATGCAGAAAAAGCGTTTGACAAAATCCAATATCTACTTCTTATAAGAACTCTATAAACAAACTAAGAAAAGAAATTCCCCAACTTGATAAACAATATAATAAAATAAAAAAGTACAGCTAATACACTTAATGGTGAAAGATTGAATGCTTTCCCCCTAAGATTTGGAACAAGGCAACACCTCCAGTATCACCACTTTGATTCAGCTGTTCTAGGACCCTAATTAGTGCACTAAATCAAGAAAATGAAATAAAAGTCAGACAGATTAGAAAGCAAAATAAAACTTTTACTCTCTGATAACATGATTGTCTATATAAAACAGCTACGGAATCTACAAAATGCTACAAGAACTAATAAGTTAATTTAGAAAGTTATGGAATACAAGATCAATATAAAAATCTACTGTATATAATAGCAATAAATAATCAGAAATTTAAATTTTTAAATTTTCATTTACAAAGAATCAAAACTGATAAAAGACTGAGATAATTCTGACAAAAGCTATGTAAAATATGTGCACTGAAAACTACAAAGCTTTGCTGACAGAAATTAAAGAAGCCAGGAATAAATTGAAAAATATACTGTGTCCAAATTGATCAAAAGACTCAATTTTGTTAAGCTGTTACTCTCCTAAAAACTGAACTATAGATTCAAAGCAGTCCCAATCATAATCTCTGCAGGCTTTTCTTTGTAAAAATGACAAGCTGATTCTGAAATTCATATGGAAATGCAAAGGACCAAGAATAGCCAAAACAACTTTGAAAAAGAACAAAAAATTTGGAAGATTCACACTACTTTACTTCAAGACTCATTTTAAAGCTACAGTAATGAATATGATAGTGCTAAGATAAACAGACTAATTGAACAGAAATGAGATTCCAGAAATATATTCAAACATATATTAACAATTGATTTTTGGCAGAGGCCACTCAATGGAAAAAGAATAGTGTTTTCAACAAAAAGTACTGGAAAAAAGCCCATTACCATATGCAAAAACATAAAATGAAATTTAACCCATACTACACACCATGTACAAAAATGAACTCAAAGTGGGTCAGGGACCTATATGTACAGCCTAAAACTATAAACTTCTAGGAGAAAAGCAAAAGTATAACTTATTTTAAAAACTAATACACTTCATAAAAATGCAAGACTGTTTTTCTTTGAAAGATACTGTTAAAAGAATGAAAGGACAAGTCACAGACCAGAGAAAATATTTGCAAATCAAATACCTAATAAAGGACTTGTATTGACAATATATATAAGGAACCCTCTATGACCACATAATAAGAAAACAAACAACCTAATAAAAACTGAGCAAAATATTTGAAAAGATACTTCCCAAAAAATGATATACAGATAGAAAATAAGCACATGAAAAGATATTTGACATCATTATTCATTAGGTAAATGCAAATTAAAACCACAATGATATACCACTATGCATCTATTAAAATAGCTAAAATTAAAAGGACTGACCATACCAAGTGTTGGCAAGAATGTGGATCAACTGGGACTCTCATACACTGTAGATTGGGAAATAAAATGGTGCAGTCACATTGGAAAATAATTTGGCAGTGTCTTAAAAATTCAAGTGTACAACTACCACATGACCTATCCACTCCTCTCCTAGGTCTCTCCTCAAGAGAAATGAAAACATATGTCAAACTTTATGTATTCTTATATTTAAGATGTGCCTCTTATAACTATTTCTTTAGTATGGTTTGATAACTTTCATCTTTCAATTGAAATATTTATTCCATTTTCTTTTAAAATTACTGCTGATATAGTTCTGTTTAAAGTTTCGTGTGGTAACAGTCAAAACCTGGAAGCAATCCACAACCCAAATGCCTATGAACAGGGTGAATGGATAAAAAATTATTACATATACTACTCAGTGATAAAGAGACGCTTCCAACAGCATGGATGAATCTGAAAATAATCATGCTGAATGAAAGAAGCCAGACAAAAAGGATACATGTTGAGTAATTATATTTATATAAATTTCTAAAAAATGTTAATTAAATCTATAGTGACAGAAAGCAGATTGGTGGATGTCTGGGAAGGGCTAGAATAAGAGGGAGGGATTATATGGGGCAGGAGAAAACTTTTGGGGGTGACAGTATGTTCGTTTTCTTTATTGTGGTACACACACAGGTATAAACATATTTCAAAATATTTAAAATTGTACACTTTCTATGCAGTTTATTGTATGGCAATTATAACTTAATAAAGTCATCAAAAAATTTTAAATGCTAAGCATTAGAATTACATTCTATGTTTCAGTACTACAGAAAGTATAATTTTAAATAGCATATTTCTATATGTTTGAAATGAAAAAATTTCTGAGTTTTTATTTAGACTATACCTCTATATCTTGACTAACTAGAAAGATTTTATGCTAAGAATTAACAATAAACTTAGTAAATAAAGCCCTCTCAATCAAGATTCAACCTAAAGCAAAGTTTTATAAGATACCTTCCAAATTTTAAAAAAAGTGTCTATAATTGCAATTTGAGGCTGAAAATCACTCAAGTTGAAAATTACCATAATTGTAATCATATTGTCCAAGTATATTTTCATCCCAAGGGAGAAGATAATGATCAGCCTGTGAAAGATGTTCATTCCCATCACTTGGTCCACACTTGGTCCACTCTCTCTTGCTGTCCAGCAAGAGAAATATCATTTCTATCAACAGCTAAATATCATTCCCATCTACATCTGACACACAAAGCTGTATCATTTATTTTAAAAACACACAATTACTTGATAATATCGGTTACATCCTCATCAGGTAGTTCTCATTTGCTCAGAGTAGTACTGAGTGGAAAGTCATAGCATCCTACCAATTATTACAAATAAAATACTGAAACAGGGGTCAGCTGTCATTACCTATGCCCTCCAAAATGTGAAATGAGTATACTGAATACCTTTTGTTTTACTCTTCTGAATCATCACCTCCACTCTTAGAAACATCCTCTGTAATGTGGGTAGAAGGTCAAGAAATTGACTGACTAATGCAGATGATGATAGTGTTCTTACATTTCTAAGATCGAGCAGATTACTATGATTTTTAAGGTAGTAGTTAGCACTTAAGCTTTCAGCAACACTTTTCTACGAGTGGTCTCATAAAGGTGTCTTTCTGTCCTACATAATACTTTCTAACTCAGTGTGATTTAAAACAAAAAAACTCATGATAAAATTTTTTAATCACTTCTTTCAACTTTTAACATAATTGATATCATTTTTCCTTTCGCTTGCATTATATGCATTTCTATTTTCAGGAATGGATGTAGATAGATGGTTGAAGAAAAATCAAGTCCTAAAATTTAGGCTATTTTCATCTAAAAATATTATCAATTGAATTACAGTGAGTCTGAGGACAAACACAGTACACTAACATTAAGGTCATTGACCTAAGCCAAACTGTACTTTTCTCGAAATGTTTAGCACATTTGGAGCATTCTTTACTAACACTAATAGTAATTGAAGTTACCTATGCAGACTTGACTAGATTGAGAAGAGAGTAACATTGAGTTCAGGACCTGAAGACAATATGTGGTTTCATTTTAGAGTACGATATTTTTAGACTATTTGAGAGAAATTCACAAGCAAAGACCATTTGTGCAGGCTCAGAGAACAAAAAACTTAGGAGGGCTAGTGGAGTTAGGCAACACAATCCACTAAATATCTTCCCTGTGTCCTAGACAGACCTACCATGCAACCCACTGACAAGGTTTGAGAAATGTCTACAAGTCACGAACTATTCAGGGACATTTAACACAAAATCTAGGCACACCTCTAGTTTGTACAGAGTTTAGAAAGTCAGTGGGAAACAAATTAACCAACATTAACTATGGGGAGGGGGGCGCCCCTTGGAAGGCTGAAATAAGAGAAGATGTCAAGTCTCCCTGTGAAGGCTCCTGGGGATGAAGAGAAAGAGGAGACCTGACTGAGCACCAGCCTTGATACCAGTGCGAGCACTGACAAATGTACAGCGTGACACTAGGCTATGCTCAGCATCCTTGGCAAAGGGGGGATGCCATGAAGGAAGAAACCAAGACAGGAGGCCAGTACTGCAAGGTGTCTAACAGGTATCTGGGCAACATGTAAACGTGCATGGGAATTCTTAAAAATATTTTAAGAGGAGATCCTGAGAAAAGTTTAGAACTGCTGCCAATTAAATAGGTAAGGAGAACTCAGATAAACAGATTTGAGACGTTGCTGTAGACAAACATTAACAATAAAGGTAAAGCTGGAGGTGTATCAAATTATTTGGCTATGACCAGAAAAAAATGCACATGTTGTATGTTTTACAGAAGAAAATCTAAACACTTCACATGAATGTTTTAGCTGGGATTTATTGTGTCCATGGGAATTAGACGTTGAGGGAAAAAAATACCCCACAAAACTCTTTTTCTATTGAAAAGGGCATACTGAAATGAAAGAAGTTGCCCAAGAGTTCCAGGTCCTTTGTAACTGCAACCTAATATCTCTATTAGATTGTGCTAGGCTATCCACCTGATTGATTGATTGTACTTTTACTTTGAATGAACTTTTCATAGTTTATTTCTTCTGAAAGCTACAATGTGGTGAATCGTATATGTGAAAGAATTTTGAAATCCTAAGGTGTGATAGATACAAAAAGTATCATTACTGACAAATAAAGAGTCTAATAGCAGGACACCATGACTTATGCAGATTTTCTGGCTAGTAAAGTTTTGTTTAGTTTTTTTGGGGCAGGGCAGTAAAAATATTAATAATTTATGAGGCTGCAAAATACAGTCAGAAAATTATACCACCATCATTCTGATTCACTACTGCTCGAAATCAAAGCAGTGCAGCCTCTATTTATAAAAAAACAGATAACTGATATAGTTAGTATTTTGTCAAGATTCATCAGTATTAATTTGAAAAGATTATATGCTAAAAACAATCTACATAGGGTTTTTTTAAGAATAAAATATTTACTAGAAAATACTCTTATTTTTAAACACAGCATAATTATGGATAAATTAAGCCGAATAAAATGATGATGTATAGTATTTTTCTGAGGTGTTTTAGCAGGAAATACTCGTGTTTCCAGTATTATCCATTTGCTGACTATCTTTAGATAGTCATAATTTTTCAACAACACTTTTTGGTAACTGAATGAAACTATAAAATGGAAATCTGAAATCTTGTCACTGTGCAACAAAGCTTTGGTTTATGATAAACAGCAGATTTGGGTTTCATTCAAAGAAAAGATGGAAGGAGAAAATATTTTGATTGTGTTGGTTTCACTAAGCATACGAATATTTCATTGAATACCTAGTAGTGTACACATAATCTCTACCATTAAATTCACTTTACACAGTATAAAATGTTATCATTCCCCCAGTCCTAATCACTTGACTAGATATACCTGGTTGACCTTTGGAGTTTTTTAAATTTTGGTTTGCTTTTCCCATCCCTACATATCAGGTACAAATTATGCCCATAAAGGAGAAGAAAATTTAAAACTTACAAACTTCCATGCACAATTCTAGTCTTTGTGTTTGGCCTGAGAAAAAATTAACAGATACGTGATGAGTAATACTAAAAATAGCAAATCACACCTGAGAGCACTGACTGATAACGAATAAGCTGACTGCCAGCCTAATTGATGATAGGACTTTTTCTCAGTGCAAGTTTACCTTTTAATTTTTTTTTGAAGATAGCAAGCTGTGCTTAGGATCAGCTCTAATAAACCAACTTGTCAGCAGTCAGCTCTGCAAAGGATTAAGGACAAGCTGAAGTATTCCAAGGGAAGGAAACAGCATGCCACTTCTCAGCAGCATATCAATCTTTGGGGACCTGTTCTCCATCAGCAGGTCTAAGATTGATTAGATCTTCAAACTATGTGTAGTCAGTTGTGAGAGGCAGGCTTTACCGAGGCAGAGTAAGGAAGTATATATTGAAATTTAGGAAGGTAAGAAAAATGAAATGCAAAATATTACAGGAACTGTTAAAATTAATATATTCATATCCAGGCCTTATAAGTTTCATCTAATATGCCAATACTTAACATGCCACCAAATGCAAACTCCATAAGATAAGAGATTTTTGTCTACTTTGCTTACTACTGAGATGGAGAGGTGGAGAGGTAGAGGTCTTTTCTCAGAAATGCAGAAATAATCACATGATTTGACCTCAATGACATTGTGAGTACATCTACATATAAATTTCAAGAATAATTCAGAAATGCACATATACACCCCTTCAACAGCCAATTCTAATTATTGTGTATTCTGTATTTGTGAATTTGTCTACCCACTAAAATTTATCTATAACCCCAAAATAAATACTTGCAGCACTTTCATAGACATGTGTAGAGCTGTAAAGTTTTGTCTTGACTGACCTGCTTGTTCCCAGCTGAGATCAAACAAGGTGACACTTCCATCTTGTTTCAGATCTCATATATAAACAAATATCTTTTTCATGGCTTATTTAGAACCACATTTTTGGGGGGATTGTACCTTTTGTTGAAGAGTTCTCTGTTTAAAATGACCATAAAGCATAGTGCTGAAGTACTATATAGTGTTCCTAAGTGCAAGAAGGCTGTGATGTGCCTTACAGAGAAAATATATGTGTTGGATAAGCTTCATTCAGGCATGAATTATAGCACTGTAACCATGAGTTCAATGTTAATGAATCAACAATATAGAGCATTCAGAGAAAGGAAGAAAAAATTTGCCCATTTGTATGTAAAATGCTCCAGAGAGTGCTAAAATAACATCTATAGTGTGTGATGAAGCTATGGAAAAGCAGCTAAATTTGTGGATTCATGAGATGATGACTAAATTAAAAAAAAAAAAAAAAGAACACATAGTGGACAGTACTGTTGTGAGGCTCAAAGCCAAAGAAAATCATAGTCATGTTACCCAGGAAAATGGTAAATCCTTCTCTGCTACTGCTGGCTGTCTCACATTTCAAGTGGTGATATGGTAAGGAAAATGTTAAATTTGCAAGCAAAACAGGTTCAGATCAGGAGACTGGCAGAAGAAATTTTAAAACATCTGCTAAGTGATCTACAGAAGAGTAGATTTTCAAAGCTGATGAGACTTACAAGGATTTTGGCCAATTAACCCTTTTAACACAAATGGCTTCCAAAGCCTCTGGCTTTAAATCATTCAAAAAACATGGAATTAATTATTTGTAAGAAATGTATATTAAATAAGGTATCTATAAACAGAAGCACACATAAAACAAGGATATATGTTGTTTGGTTGATAAAAATTTTGTGACCAGAGGCTCACAGGAGCCTAACCCTCTGTTTCCCCTAAGGACAATAGTTTCATGCTGGCTAATTCAATGTTCATGAAAATTTTATAGAACTTAACTATCACAAATAACTAGAATTGACTCTGTGTGTGTATAGATATATATACATACATATCTACAAGTGATACTATATGTATATAGTACACGCTATACTATATATGTAGTGTCTGTGTGTGTGTCTTTATATATATAAAGAGATTATAATGAGGAATCTCAGTAAACAAGAGATTATTACATAAAATTAGCTGAGAATTCCCAAGATCTGTGGTTGGCAAGCTAGAGGCCCAGGAGATCCAGTGGCATAAGTTCTAGTCCAAACAAAGGAGAAGACTGATGTACCAGCTGAGTAGTAAGGCCAGAGAAGTTCCCTCTGACTCATCTTTCTTGTTCTATTCAGTTTTCAACTAATTGGATGAGGAACATCCACATTAGGAAGGGCAATCTGCTTTACTAGATCCACTGATTCAAATGTTAATCTCATCCAAAAACTCTCTCACAGACACACACAAAATAATGTTTGACCACATGTCTGGGGACCCTGTGGCCCAGTCAAATTGACACATAAAATTAACCATCACAGATGTCTATGCCTAATACCTGGGACCTATGAATATGTTGCCTTACATGGAAAAACAGACTTTGCAGATATGATTAACTTAAGGATCTTGAGATGAGGAAATTACCTTGGATAATACAGATGGAGTGAATGTAATCACAAGGGTCTTTATAAGAGAGAGGCAAGAGAGTCAGAGTCAGGAAAGATGGGACAGCAGAAGCAGAGGTCAGAGTGATGTAGCCACAAGTCAAGAAATGTGGACAGTGTGTAAAAGCTGGTAAGGACAAGGAATGGATTCTTCCCTAGAATCTCTAGAAGGGTCACTGCTCTGCTGACACCTTTATTTTAGTTCCATAAGACCCATTTTGGACTTCTGACTTCAAGAACTGTAAAATAATAAATGTGTCCTGTGTTAAGCCACTAAATTTGTGGTAATTTGTTATAGCAGCCATATGAAACTAATACAAGTTGCATTTGACACAAACTCAAAGGCAGACAGGGAAGCTGGAAGGCTTTATAGTGAACAAAAAGGCTTTAGTTATATTTTGAGTAAAGGCTGTTGGCATGGGAAAGATGGAGGTAGGATGACTCAAAATGGGGCCTCTTATGTGATTGTTAGGGAATGTATTTGGCCCTCTGGCTGATCCTGATTTGGAAACAGGGAAGCTGGCAGTCACTGGTGAAGTCCCGATTGCTCTGGGCTGATTATTGCAGAGGTTGTGTTTTGGCTCCTGGACTAGTTGCTGTAGAAATTGTTGGTCAAGGCTCCATTATACTTTTGATTATGAAAAGGTTTCCTCTGTAACCTCAAGAAATAGACCCTCTGGTATGCACTGTATATTACAATGTCACTGTTTCTGATGAGAAGTAAGCACCTATTGCTTTTCCATTGAAGGTAACATCTTTTTTATCTGGCTGCCTCTCATATTTTTTCTTCTGTTTTCTTTTTATCCTTCACCTTCATATGTCTGACATGATGTCTCTAAGTGAGGTTAAATTTGTATTTACCTTGCTTCAGGTTCACTAAGTTTTTTGGATATGTGGGTTAATATCTTTCAAAAATTTGGGGAAGTTTTCAGTTTTTATGTGATCAAATTACCTGCTTCTCTCTTCTGGAATTTCAATTACCCACATGTTAGATCCTCTGATGTTGTCCTACAGCCTCTAATGCTCTGATTTTCCTTCCTATTTATTTGCCTTCAAGTTTTATGAATGGATCCATTAGAAAAAAGAAAATCCAAATGGACAACTAACATGAAAAAGTGTTCAACCTCATAAACAGCAGAGAAATGTAAATTGAAAGCAAAATTAGATACCATTATACACCACCAGAACGGCTAAAATTTAAAAGGATACAAAATATCAACTCTTAGTTTTGATGTATAACAACGAAACTACCTTGATCCTGTATAATGCCAAGACTTCTCTTTGAGAACTGGATCCCAGTCTCTTATATGTTTCCAGCAATTGTCACTACTGCATGGTAAGTTTTTTTCCATCTCTACTGGATCATACTAATTATAAAGCAAACCCAAACCAAAATTCTTCTCTTAATCCTAAATCCCTCTCTGGTAACTACCTCACTTCTGTGCTTGCATTTACACTCCCTTGATGATATCATTTGGTATCATGGCTTTAAATATATATGTATCTTGATGACTCACAAACATACTTCTAATTCTGATCTATCTTCTAAACTCCAAATTCATACATCTATCTCCATTCTGATTGGATGTCTTATAGACATCTGAAACTTAAACTCCTGATATCCACACAATCCTGAAAAAAAAACTTCTTTTGGTAGTAAATGGCAACTTCATCTATCCAACTGCTTAGTCCAAACACCTTGGAATGGTCCCTGACTCCTCTCTCATACCTCAGAGCTATCTTTCCAAAAAGAAAAAAAAAAAAAATGACAGCTTTACCTTAAAAATACATCTAAAATTAAGATCACTTCTTATCACCTCTAGTCTTTCTATCTCATGTCAAGTGATAACCCTTCACTCTGTTTTACACCTTACATTCCTATAATCTGTTCACAACACAGCATGCAGAATGATCTTTTTAATACTTAAGATTCTGTCACTCTGCTTAAACTCTCCAATGACTTCCCATTGATTTCAGAATAAAAGCCAAAGTTCTCATAACTTCCCATAAATCTCTAATGATCTCATCCTCATCTCTCTGACTCCATCTCCTGTACTCTCTTTATGTCCTTCATGAGCATTAAGAATTTTATTGTATAAACCAAAACCACACAAATTTTATTATCCTGAAGTAATATCAGACAAGGGAAAAAAGCATTATTCTAATAAAAAATAGTGAAGAATTTTACTACTTTTAAAAAATAAGAAATAAGTTGTTATTGGCCTATATTTGATCTTGATGGTAAAGATTAAAACATTATAAAATGAATTAGCTCGTCATTATTTATTATATCTCTAAGCATCTCTCTGATGTGATTTAAATACAAAGTCAGGGGCTTCCCTGGTGGCACAGTGGTTAAGCATCCGCCTGCCAATGCAGGGAACACAGGTTCAAACCCTGGTCCAGGAAGATCCCACATGTGGCAGAGCAGCTAAGCTCGTGTACCACAACTACTGAGCCTGCACTCTAGAGCCGGCAAGCCACAACTACTGAGCCCATGTGCCACAACTACTGAAGCCTGAGTGCCTAGAGCCTGTGCTCCGCAACAAGAGAAGCTACCGCAATGAGAAGCCCGCACACCGCAATGAAGAGTAGCCCCCGCTCGCCACAACTAGAGAAAGCCCACGTGCAGCAACAAAGACCCAACGCAGACAAAAATAAATATATATATATAAAATAAATATAAAATCAGGCCTGAGACTGAAATCTTGCATAAGTGAACACTGAAATCTTCTTTTACAATATTCTCAAGTACTTAACCATATGCTATTTTATAAGGATTATAAATAATATTCACCAAGAGTCAAGATTATGTTTTCACTAATATCTGTGGATAGAATATATAAATTGTTCTATTGGAGTGATTTCTCCATTAAAATAAAAGAATTCTAGTGATAGTATTTATAGTATTTCCTCTTAAATCAACTTGTAGAAAATGTTGCCATCTCTCAATGTCTCTTGTATGGGATCTTAACAATAGAGTGTTCATTATTCTATACTGAAATAAAAAGGTATGTGTGAAATAATAAGAAATATATACAGTGGTCCTTCTCCCAGTTCCTAACAGAGTCCCGTAAAATCCTGGTCATCTCCTGAGTGACAGGGGTACTAAAAGCATCTTTTGTTCTAACATTTAGTCTTTTAAACTCAGTTCCTGATAAAATAACTTCTAAGGCCCTTGGAATCTCCAGAGTGATAAGTGTCTTTTTGCACGCTAAGGAGATGTGTGGTGACTCGGGGTCCCTATGTAGTTTGGAGATGGGGGATGGTCACCAGAAAGACCAAGCCATGATTAGAAGCTTAAAACTTTCAGCCCCAACTCCCATCCTCCACGGAGGGGAGAGAGGCTGGAGACTGAGTTAATAATCAATTATGCCTACATGATAAAGCCTCCACAAAACTTCCTAAATTATGAGGTTCAGAGAACCTGCAAGTTGATGAACAGACCCACATTTCTGGAGGGTAGAACACTCTGCTCCAAAGGAACAGAAGCTGTGCTTAGGACCCTTCCAGACCTTGCCCTATGTACCTCTTCATCTGACTACTCATCTGTATATTTTATTATATCCTTGTAATAAACCTGTAAACAGAAGTGTTTCCCTGAGTTCTGTGAGCAATTATAGCAAATTATCAAACCTGAGAAGGGGACTATGGGAATCCCTGATCTGCAGCCAAGTTGGACAGCAGTGTAAATAACCTGGGGACCCACCACGTATGATTGGCATCTGAAGTGAGGTGTAGTCTTGTAGGACTGATCCCTCAACCTGTGGGATCTGCACTAACTCTAGGTAGTTAATGTCAGAAGTGCTTGGTGTGGAAAACCGTACATTTGATGGCAGAAATGTTGTGACTACTAGAGAAATAGTTTTCCTTTCAGTGTGATTATAAGATTTCAGTAGTGAAATTGATATATTTTTAATTTATTCAACCACTTACTTATGGAGCAACTACTGTGAACCAGACACCACACTCTGCACACACAGCAGTGTGGCAAATAGACACAGGAACTGTCCTATCAGAGCTTACAGCAGAGAATGGTCTTACCCTTTTGTAACGTTCACATTGCTGATCCCGCCAATAGAAAAATCTGAAATATAGAAATAGTATACTGAGAATTTCAACTAAGAGAGACATACCACATCTTATCCATCTAAGTTGTACTCCATGATTAGCACAGTACCTAGCGTGTGTTAGGCCCTCAGTGACTGTAAGATGAGGAAATTCTATTTCTTAAGGGGAGATATATTGTCTTGTTTTATATCTCAACCACTTAGCAATTTACTTTTAAATTTAGACTCCTGTAACAGATCAAACACATATTATTATTGCCCAAACCCCAATGACAACCAACTTTACCATTCCTACTTAAACTTTCATTTTATTACTTTACCACATTTGACAAATAATGTCACTATGAGTAAGGAGAAAGAGGGAAAATGATATTTCTTGAGCACTTGCTCTGGGTCAGACACTATGTAAAAACTCCATGTGCATTATGTCATTCAATAATCATAACATCACAATGAAAAATTCACTTTTACTCCCCATTCTACAGATGGGGAACTAATGATGGTAAGTAGTGAACCCAGATTCTCAGGCTTTAAAGCTTGTACTTTTAAACACTACAATGTCTGATCCTAATATTCATTATTTGCACACTCTTTTTAAGACATATTATTTTCCTTCAGTAAAGCTAGTCTCCTCAATTAGATGAATCATAGGTCCCAGTTTTCCTAGTTTCACCACTGTTATGCTTGTTACCTGGCTTAATTATTAATAGTGCCCCCTTTTACTTCCAAAGGTATCTGAGTGTAGATGATAAATCATATGGTCTCCTTAACTCTTATTTCATCTACACCTGAGTAACCAGTCCTCATTATTGTTTTGCCCAAGTGGAGCAACTTCTCCAGAGAATGACATTTAGAAGATCTTCTTTATCGCTTCACCAAGTCACTTTTTTCACCTTTTTCAGAGAACAGCTTGACTAAAGTTTTCATAGAGATGTCTTTGATTAACAACACAGCATGATGGCATTTTTCTTACTTGAAAATCTCTCAGTTATCTAAAATAAGACTCTTGATTTATTAAGCAGCATTTTAAAATTGTTTGCCTTAGTACAACCTTTACATTTTATATGATCTGATCCTGGACAGTATGCTGCACTGTTTTGTTTGTTCATTTATTACCAGCATTATCTTTTTCTGGGGAAGCATTTAAGTCAGTTAAAATAAAAGATGTAGGCAAAGTAGGTTAGAAAAGGAAAGTCTGGATCAAAGAGAAAGAAAAATGTAAATATGGTAAGAGCAATTGTCAAAATACTATTGCTGCTGTGGCAAATTATCACAAACTTAGTGACTTAAAATAACACAGATCTATTCCTATACAGTTCTAGAGATCAGAAGTCCATCACAGGTCTCATTCTGCTAAGAGACAACTACCAAAGTGTAACATAGACCTAATCGGAATTCCAGGAGGAGAAAAAAAGAACGAAAAGAAGAAATACTTGAGCAATCATGACAGAATATTCCAAAATTAATGTTGGGCATCAAACTAAAAGATTAAAAAGAATCTACACCTAGGCATATATTCCAACTGCAAAAGAGCAAAGATAAAGAAAACATCTTGAAGGAAGCCAGAGGATAAGACATGTTATCTATACAAGAGTAAAGATAATAACTACACCAGACTTCTGCAAAACAACGCCAAGAAAGGAGAGTTAAGTGAAATACTTAAAGCATAAGGAAAAGAACAAAGCAAAACAAAACATTTACCTAGAATTCCTTACCCTACAAAATTACCCTTCGAAAGTGAAGGAGAAATAGACTTTCTCAGACAAATGAAAATTAAGGGTATTTGTTGCCTGTAGACCTGCCTTGAAAGAAATGTGAAAAGATGTTCTTCACAGAGAAGGAAAATGATATAGATCAGAAACCTGAATCTACATAAAGACAAAAAGAGTACTGGAGAAGGAATCAGTAAAGATATAAAAAAATTAAAACTTGTACTTTTCTTATTCTTAATTGATCTAACATTTGTTTAAAATAATAATAGCAACAATGTATTCAAATATATATATATACATACGTATATTTGTGTGTGTATATATATATGTGTGTATATATATATATATATATATATATATATATATATATATATGCACCTGTGTGCTTTTTTAAAATAATAATAGCAACAATGTATTCAAATATATATATATACATACGTATATTTGTGTGTATATATATATATATATATATATATATATATATATATATGCACCTGTATGCATATGTGTAAGTAAATGAGTGACAGCAATAAAATAAGGGACAGGAGGGAAGAATTAGGATTATTTTGTTATTATAGGGCACTCACACTATCTGTGAGGTGGTAGTATAATACTATCAGAAAGTATACTTGGATTAGTTGTAAATTATTGCAAATTCTGGGCAACCACTAAAAAAATTTTTTTTCAAGTATAACTAATATGCTACAGAAGAAGAGAAAATGAGATCATGTAAAAGTCTCAATTAAAACCACAAATGGCAGGAAAAGAGTGAAAGACAAAAATAGGGTCAAAGAATAAGGGCAATGAATAGAAAACAGTAACAAATATGGTAGATAATACTCCAATTATAGCAATACTCATTTTAAACATCAATAGTCTCATCATATTGATTAAAAGACAGAGATTGTCTTTTAAGTGGAACAAAAACCAAGACCCAATTATATGTTGTCTATAGGAAACCCACTTTAAAAGTGAAGACACATAAAGATGAACAGTAAATCAATGAGAAAGATATACCATGCTCGTACTAATCAAAAGAAAGCAGTAGCAGCTATGTTAATTTCAGACAGAGCAGACTTCAGAGCAAGAAAACTTATCAGGGATAAACAGGGGCATTATGTAATGAAAAAGTGGTCAGTTCCTCAAGAAGACATAACAACTGTTAATGTGTTTGCACCTAACCAGACAGTATCAAAATATGTGAGGCAAAAACTGATAAATTGCAAGGAGAAACAGATGAATCTGCCACGAGAGTTGGAGACTTCAACACCCCTCTATCAGAAAGGGACAGATTGAGCAGGCAGAAAACCGGTGAGGACTTAGTTGAACTAAGCTGATATCACCATCAATCAACTCGATATAATTGACATTTATTGACTATTTCATCCAACCACAGCAGAATAGACATTCTTCTCAAACTCACTTGAGACCACATTCTGGACCATAAAACCCATCTCAACAAGTTTAAAAGAACAGAAATTATACAATGTCTGCTCTCAAATCACAATGGAATTATGCTAGAAGTGAATAACAGAATAATAGCTGGAAAATCCCAAAATAGTTGGGGGTTGGACAACACACTTCTAAATAATACATGAGTCAAATAAGAAATCTCAAGAGAAATTTTAAAAATATTTTGAACAAAATGAAAATGGAACAACTTACTGTGAGATGCAAGGAAAGCAGAGCTTAGAGAGAAATGCATAGCATTGAATACATACACTAAGAAAGAAGACAGATCTAAAATCAGTAATCTAAGCTTCCACCTTAGGAAACTAAAAAGCATTTAAAATAAAGAATAAAAATTAGAACAGAAACCAATAAAATTGAAAACAGGACATCAACAGAGAAAAGTCAACACAAACAAAAGCTAGTTCTTTGAAAAGATTAATAAATTTGATGAGACCTAGCCAGGATAACTAAGAGGAAAAGAGAGAAGATACAAATTACTAATATTGGAAATGAAAAAGGAGTCATCACTAGAGGTCCCATGGACATTAAAAGAATAATAAAAAGTATGAACAGCTCTGGCTCAAATATTTGATAACATAGATTAAATGGACCAATACCTTGAAAGAAACAATCTGTCAATACTCAGAAAAGAAAAAGTAAACAACAGGAGAAGACAAGACACAGACCAGGAGAACATATTTGCAGAAGATTTATCTGACAAAGGACTATTATTCAAAATATACAAAGAACTCTTAAAATTCAGCAATAAGGACTTCCCTGGTGGTGCAGTGGTTGAGAGTCCACCTGCCGATGGAGGGGACACGGGTTCGTGCCCCGGTCCGGGAAGATCCCACATGCCGCGGAGCGGCTGGGCCTGTGAGCCGTGGCCGCTGAGCCTGCGTCCGGAGCCTGTGCTCCGCAATGGGAGAGGCCACAAGAGTGAGAGCCCCGCGTACCGCAAAAAAAAAAAAAAAAAATTCAGCAATAAGAAAAACAACTAAATTAAACAATAGCCCAAAAATTGGACCAGACACTTCACCAAAGGCAATATACAGGTGACAAAATAGCATATGAAAAGGTGTTTAACATTATATGTCATTAAGAATTTATAAATTAAAACAATGAGATACCACTACACAACTATTAGAATGGCCAAAATTTAGAAGATTAACAACACCAAATGCTGGCAAGTGTGTGGAGCAACAGGAACTCCCATTCATTGCTAATGGGAATGCATAATTGTACAGCCACTTTGGTAAACACCTTGGCAGTTTTTCAAAGCTAAACATAATGATGTGTCAATGTAGTTCACCGACTGTAACAAGTGTACCACTCTGGTATGTGATTTTTGATAGTGGGGAGGCTGTGTGCATGTGGGGACAAAGGATATATAGGAAATCTCTGTCTTCCACTCAATTTCTCTGTGAACCTAAAACTACCCTAAAAAATAAAGTCTATTAAAAGATTAAAGTAAAATAAAAATAAATTTTAAAGAAAAGATTTCCATGTTTGCTATAGATAGATGTATCTGGATTAATTAATAGAATGTTTTAGCGTTCACATTTTCATTACTTCAATTTTCAGTATCTACACACTATTCTATAAATAATTAAAAATAAGCATTGCTTCTGATTTTCATGATATAAGACTGCATTATTCATTATTTTTAGATATCTAGAACTTTATAAGATAAAAAATAAGTAGGGATAATATATAAGAATAATTGTAGTAGCAATATAGGGGTAGGGGATTAAGAGGTACAAATTATTATGTATAAAATAAGCTACAAGGATATGTTGTACAACAAGGGGGGGATATGAAAAATATTTTATAATAACTATAAATGGAGTATAACCTTTAAAAATTGTGAATCCCTATATTATACACCTATAACTTATATAATTTAAAAAATTTAAATAACTGAGTTAAAATAAAGATAGAAAGGACTAAGGGGATATATAGGTCTAACCTCCCCCATCCCTCCAAAATCAGAATTTGCCAAAAAAGCACATTTTCTTCTATATACTCTTAGAGGATGTTCTAGAACGTTCTCCAAAGCCATAGAAGGACTTAAATAAATATTTTATTCATTAAATGCACATTGGGATTCACAAGTAAAAGAAATGTCATTGCTCCTGAAGACAACATGTCTAGATAAATACTGATGCCCCATCCCAGAAAGGTAATAAGATCCATTATCAAGCACCTACCTACCGTGTGCTCACCCATCATAAACACTGAGTGTGATATAAAGACAAGACATGGTCTTGTTATCTTTCAGGGAAAGGGAAGAAATAAAGAAGGCTTTAATATGGAGATCGTATATGAATTGCAGAATGGGTGAAACAGGGAGCACAGATTTATTAATTTAAATATAATTGTTTATTTTGAAAAAGAGGCGGAAACGCGCGCGACCCCTGAGCAGCCTGCCTGGGGCGCTGATGTGCACTTGCTCTGCACCGAGTCCCAGGGGCAGTTTGAATTTCGCTCCCTGACTCGGGTCTCCTGATCCTGGGCTTGCGGCACAGACTGGAGGGGTCTCGGTGCCTCGCACTGAGTGGGCCCTTTGCTCCCGGACCCGCACTAGAGGCTTAAAGGATGGCCTCCTCATTTCTGGTACAATTATGCTCTCATATTAATGAAAATATTGGAAATATTAAAAAAAAAAACTGTCATTGAGAAATTGTGGACTCTATTAAAATAGGAGATGAGATCATTGCAGTAAATGAACTTCTAAATAAATTGGAATTGGAAATTCAGTATCAAGAACAAACCAACAATTCACTCAAGGAACTCTTTGAACCTCTTGGAGAAGATTGTAAAGATGTGGAACATCTCAAAGAAAACATTCCTTCCCATTTGCCTCAAGTAACCCAGAACTTTGCAATGGATCAGATCTTGACCCTGAACAACCCGTCAAAGATGAGGAACCTGCACCCACAAAGAAGCCCCCCAAAGAGCAAAGAAATATTAAAGAAATGTCATTTATAACTTCTGATGAGTTTAATGGCATTCTTGTGTACATGAAATCCCACCTAACCTATTGTCAAATTAACGACATAACCTAACCTATTGTCAAATTAATGATGTTATTAAAAAAATCAACAAGGCAGGGACTTCTCTGGTGGCACAGTGGTTAGAATCCGCCTGCCGATGCAGGGGCCACAGGTTTGATCCCTGGTTCAGGAAGATCCCACATGCCATGGAGCAACTAAGCCCGTGTGCCACAACTACTGAGCCTGTGTTCTAGAGCCTGTGTGTCACAACTACTGAAGCTCACGTGCCTAGAGCCCGTGCTCTGCAACAAGAGAAGGCACTGCAATGAGAAGCCCACACACTGCAACAAAGAGTAGCCCCTGCTCACCACAACTAGAGAAAGCCCACGCGCAGCAACGAAGACCCAACGATGAAGACCCAACGGAGACAAAAATAAACAAATAAATTTTTTTAAAAAAAGAAATCAACAAGGCAGTAGTTAGTAAATACAAGATCCTACATCAACCAAAAAAGTCTATGAGTTCTGTGGCCAGAAGTCTCTATCACAGATTTATTGATGAAGAAATGAAGGAAACCAAAGACCATTATTTTGTAGTGGAAGCTGATATAAAGGAGTTGTTGGCTTTAAAAGTTGAAAAGAGGTTTCACGTAACGCTGAATATTTTACAACACTGCCGGAAGCTATCAGAGGTCCGAGGGGGAGGACTTACCTGATATGTTATAACATAAGGCCCTTCTGAGCTTCTGAACCAGCCAACAGTAGAGATAGAAGCTATTCCTATCGCTTCCTTACATGTAATTTCTTCATATATAATTTCTTTAGCTTTTTCATTTTCTTTTTTGTTTGTTTCTTGTAAAAATAAAACTTAAATAATGTATATTTTAAAATCCACTTTCTTACAGTAAATATTTAATCACCTACCATGTAAGCCTCTGTTCTAGGCATACAATGGAACTAAAAAATGTTCATATTTAGTTCTGGTGTTTAGTGACAGTGCTGCCAACCCCAGGAAGACAGCTGCAGATGTGATAATCAAAGTCAAAGTTCAAGAAGATGAGATCAAGGACATCCAAGCTCTTTAGAAGTAAAGGTCATTAGCGTCTAAATTCCACTAATGATATTTCAGTCTATAGGAAAAAGTTGGATTTGGAGGCAGCCCATTCACGTGGTTATTCTGCTTTCCCATATGTGGTTAAGGAACAGCTTACTTGAAATACATTCAGTGTAAATCAATCTGTAAACATCGACCTATAATGAAATTGTAATAAGAGTATATTGAGATGAAAAAGATGATAAAATAAGATGTGTAAGAAGATTGATAGTGGTCATGGAAAACAAGTGGTTGGATTGTAAGAATTTAATGGAGTTTCTCTTCCGCAGTTGGGGAGACTGTTAGTCTATCTGTGTCTCAGTGAGCATTCTCCAGAGAAACAGAACAGTAGGTTATCCATCTAACTATATTTATCTCTATATCTATCTGCCTATCAATCAGCTATCTATCATCTATCTGCAGAGGTTTATTATGAGGAATTGGCTGATGTGATTATGGAGGCTGAGAGGCCCCCAGATCTGCTGTCTGCAAGCTGGAGGCCCAGGAGAGCCGGTGGTGTGATTCAGTCTGAGTGTGAGGGCCTGGAAACAGGGAAGCCAGGCCAGATCAGATGAGATGAGACGTTTCAGCTCAGCAGTGAGGCAGGAAGAAAAAGAGCAAATTCCTCCTGCCTTCCTCCACCTTTCATTCTGTTCGGGTCTTGGATGGATGGGAGGATGCCCACACACACAGGGGAGGTCAGTCTGTTTCACTGAGTCCACTGATTCCAATGCTCATCTCATCTCGAAACATCCTCAAGGACACACCCAGAAACAATGTTTAATCTGGGCGCCCATGGCCAGTCAAGTCGGCACATAAAGTTAACCATCACAATCTACGTCCATGCTGTCTGCTTGGCAGGCTGATCCTCGTAGCAGAGAAAAAATTGTCTCACCAGGCCCAGCTGCCTGGTGAACACTGTCACTGTGATGATCACAGAATACATTATGGGCACTGCTCATTTATTGTTATCCCTTCTTTCTCCCTGATTTAAATGCAGGTATATTTAATTTTTCATGTCTCAGTTTAATTAAAAATAGTGGCATTATCCTTTACGTTTTTAAAGTCTTGCTTGTTTTTGCTCTATGAATCATTTTTCCGTACGTTCTCTATCAAAAACATTTTCTCTGTTTAAGATTTCTTTTCCTGAAACTCGTATTGAACAACTGTGTTGGTAAGTTTAATTCTTGTGGAATGGATACTGAGTCTCTGTTTTGATTATTAGCATGTAATCAATACAGTTGGTAAAACCGTATTCCTCAAACACTAATAAAGACATTAATTTTCAAACAATAAATAAATATAATCGTTTATTTTGTTTTACTGTATTTATATGGAAAGGATTTTTTGTAAAGAATAAAATAAAAAGTTAAGCTAATGGCAGGGCTCCCTTCTCTACCTACTCATGAAGACTCAAATCATATTTCTTATTCCTAACTTCCATATGCAAAGACTGGTTATAAAATTATCTGTGCTACAAATCTTTTCTGTAATATATAGGCACTTATGTTTACATGTAAATACATATATATAAATTACATGTCATTGAATATATGTGAATAAATAAAAGAGTTATACTGATATTAATATATATCTAAAATATAGAGGTATATTAGAAAAGTCTGAATGTATATATAAAAACCTTCAACCATGGTTATTCCTAGATGATAGATATAATTTTATTTGATTATGGGTCTTCCTACTTTATAGTTTTGTTTTTATTTTCCAGTGACCATGCATTATGTTCATAATCATGAAAAATAACAAATTCATAAAAATACTCATTTCTAAAATTTTTAATTTATAGTGAAATAATCATAGTCCACCATGAAATTTACAGTAGTTTCTTTAAAAAAATAAAAGCAGACGGATAGTAAAGTTAAAACAAAATATTTTTAACACAAGTCTCTGATTCTTTCAAGATCTGAATATACAAACTTGAACTAATTGTAATAATTTTGAAAACCCTGTTATTTAGAAGAAAGAAGAAAAGATGATTACACATATGATATGAATTCAATAACATTATTATTTGCAATAAAATTGCAATTTGAAAAAAAACACATGAATTAACTACTTAAGGTTTTTCCTACATGTCTGTGAATACTAAAAATAAAAGGAACATAGAGGAGAAAAAGTATTTTGCTTCATTCATATTCAACTACTATTTTATGCGTAACTCTTCAATGATTAAAGAAATGGATTTTGACCAGAATAGTTATAATGGATTATCTCACAGCAGGAAGTTAGTCAGCCCCTGTGATCCATTCTGCCCACTTTTGAAAAACAGTTAAGCAGTAACTTTCCTGTCCTTTATTAATTTAATATGACAAACCTAATACAGTGGCAACATTCGTGGACATGCAATGACTACCCAAAAGTTTATGATACAAATTTTTATGAACTGCATGTAAGTTATTTTTAAGAGTTTGATAATAGTGTCAACATTTGGAAAGTGTTCTCATCTTATTAATAAACACATTGCTTGTTCTCACAAGCAGGGCTAAATAACAAGGCATGTTAACAAAAGACCTCATCAATTTAAAACTCTAAATATATTTTCTTGGGGTGTGTGTGTGTGTGTGTGTGTGTGTGTGTGTGTGTGAGTGAGTGAATTCAGAGACATATTAATAGAACAGTTAGTCATTTTACTGAAAAATTAATTTAGAAACAAAACCTTATCCCTGATAAAAAGTGTGTGCATATATAATAATAATGGTGAAAGGTAAATACATTTAAATAAAACTTGCACACATGTACACTAGCTCTCTACAAACTGTTAGTTGCACTTTAAATTACATATAAAAATGTAGTTGTAACTCCAAAAGCTATTCTAAGTCACAGCAGAGATTTTTGTGTCTCATAAATCAGAACCTTTTTTTATCCCTCATACATTTTTATTACTTTATTAGGCATGTAACAGGGTGAAAGAGTATACAAGCCGTTAAGCCCTGTTAACAAGCCGTGGTACGCTTGTATTTCAGCTCCACGAGGCTTCTGTAGTTTTGGCTTTTTTCAAGCCTTCTGATATTCTGTGCATCACAGACCATATTTGATTAAGAAAAGCATGTTCCTGAAACATCTGTCTGTTTAGTTACATTCAAACTGCCCCTTATGGATACAACATTTTCTTGGAATCTTTCTATTCCTGCTGGGTTCCAAAGGGGGGAAAAATATACTCTCAAGGTCACCAGAATTCATTAAATACAGCTGACAATGTTATGGTACAGGGAGGAAAAAAATCTTCCCAAGTTTGTATACAATATTATATTCACAAAATATTAGTTTACTCTTAAAGGAATCAAGAGAAATACCAAGGGAACGAAGCTATAAATGGTGACAGATGCTTCTCAGCTAGTGTGGCCCTCTGCATCACATGGGTGCCAGAATGTAAATCAGGTAATCCATCCCTCAGGGCACTGAGCAGAAGTCAAATCATGTGGCCAGGCCAAGCAGGATGGATTTAATTAGGAAGACTGCTGCAGAATATTCACATAATCACCTAAAATTTCATTTTGCCCAGTTAAGCACTAGTTGTTTTCAGAGCTCACTCTGAAGAGTGAGGAAGTTTCCAAAAGATTACCAGAACTTGTCTCATTAATTCAACCCCAAAGGAGGGCTGGGACTATGTGTCTGGTCACTAGTGCTGACACTAATCAGGGCTAAAGTAGGCAGAGGTAGCACTGGCTGAAAGAAAAATCCCCAAACATTCAGGCTTCTTGAAAAGTGTAATGGTACTTTACATACAGCTTTATGGGACTAGCAGGTAGTCTTTGAGTACAAGGATGACCTAACTTTTTTTTTTTATTAAATGTCAACTGCTCAGTGATATTTACCATGGAAACCCTATTTAAAATTATAATTCTGATGCCCTGTACCCTGATTTTTTCTATTAATTTATTACCTCATACTATATTACTTAAACATTATATTAATTTTTTATTGTCTATCTTTTCTCCACTAGAATTGGGAATTTTTTTGGTTTCACTTACTAATATATCTTAAGTGTTTAAAATAATACCTGACTCATAGAAGAGGATCAATAAAGAGCTGTTAAAAGAATGAAGCTTCTGAATTTTGAAGAATTTCCTTTGGACTCTCCCCTTTAGAAAGGGCTCTTCAGTGAAAAAAAATTCGGGAGATTTATCAAGTCCAAATGATGCTTTCACCAGCCAAGTATACTAAGCTCTGCGCTCTCATTACATAAGGAAACCCAGAGGTCAGTGGCGCATCACAGGGACACTAAGGACAATCATAGCTGGAAGGAACAGGTCTCCTGGGAAAAAAGCAAGCATGGGAGAGCAAAAAGCAAGCTTCACCACCTCGTAACTGTACATATTTAGGCACATTTCTTAACATGTTTTAGCCTCAATTTTCTCAAAATAAGGGTACTACCTACTTGGCAGATTTACTGTGAGAATGAAATGAGATTACATGTGTAAAGCATTTATTGAAGTGCTTGGCACATTGAGAAAATGATCATTCCCTTGCCCTCAAACTCAAGTCCACAAAAATTGAATTCCTAGCCTTTTCTACCACAATTAAGTCCTTGCTTAGAATCTCAACACACAAGACTGAAACCTTGACTTTTTAACTGGGTGTCAGTACCCATCCCCTACGTCCTTGCTACAGACCACACACTACCCTGAGCCTCTTCCCATTACTGACTGCAGGGCTCTCCATTAACTTGCTTGCTGGCCCTCTGCTCAGGTGGACACACTGCTCATTTCCTGAACAGCTTAAAGAATCTCAGCCTCAGCTCTTGGGTCACCTGTCCTTCCCTCTAAAGGCTCATCCCTCAAGACACCAACCCTTAGCACTGCTCCATGTTTCCACACAAGATACCTGTTTAAAGAGAGAATGACACCTCACTTTCTTTCAGCCCTCCAGGTCACCCGGCCTTCCTCATCCCAGCCCAGTTTGCTACCTCAGGAACCCAGGGTCTAAAAGGACCTTCACTTCAACAAAATGCTCAATGTATTTTGAAGGAAAATAATTATTTTTGATTTAAGAAGTACATAGACAATAGTTCCTGAGATTAACATCTAAAAAATTAAATTTAGGAGGAAAGCAGAGCCAACAATCACATGGAGTTGTTATAGTGAACCTGCAGATGGGGGATCATGGTCATGGGCCTAGACTAGTTGCATTTCCAAAGTGTTCCTCAAAACCATCTATCTCACTGGACATTGCTTCATCCACAGCCTCAGGGTAGGTTCTAATCATCTGTTGCCTGGACTACACTCATTGATTCATAATTGGGCTCACTGTAATCAGTCTTGACAGCCTCTAATCCATTCTTCACAGAGGCATCAGTACCTAAAATGATCACCTGACTTTCTGACTGGTTAGAAACCTTAATGACACCACAGTACAAAGTAAAACATGTAAACCAATGATCATCAAAATGTTATTCCACCAATTGTTTAATAATTCATGATTAGGAAAGCACAGAAATTGAGAGTAAGCAGTTAAGAGGCTTTTATAGCAATTTAACATTACTTAATACCCAAGCATGTGGTTTTATATTTTATAAACATATCAGTCTACATCATTTTGGAAATTTTAAAATAATAATAAATAAAACTGATAACTCATTATAGATAGTTGAGAAACCCTAGTCTAATCTTTACAAGACACACAAAATCAATACCGACCACCCATCAGTCTCTCCAGCTGTGTCTTCCGATTTCAAACTAAGACTTTTACCCAGCAATTTCAATCCACTTATAGTTCACTACACCCATCCGTTACAGAAAACTGTAGCAAGAGGCTGTATGGCAGAGTGGTTAAAATATGGATACTAGGGCTTCCCTGGTGGCGCAGTGGTTGAGAGTCCGCCTGCCGATGCAGGGGACACGGTTGCGTGCCCCGGTCCAGGAAGATCCCACATGCCGCGGAGCCTGCGTGTCTGGAGCCTGTGCTCCGGATACTGGATGGATACTGGAGCCAAACGGTATAGTTCTTAATCTTAGCTCTGTCACTTACTGGCTATGCGGCCTTGGAGAATTTACTTCAACACTCAGTGCCATAGTTTTTTCACACATAGAATTAAAATAGTAACAGCTGCCTCACATGTTCGTTGGGAAGATGAAACAGTTTAAAGCATCACTTAAAATAGTGACTGATTCAATAAATGTTGGGTTTCTTTTTTTTTCTATTATTTTAGCCTCCATTCCTTCCTGGCATGTTCCCTCTGCCTTCCTCTAACTTTGTATCTGGCTAATTTCTAACCAACTTTAAAGACAAATCCGACTTCATCTTCTCCATGAGGCCTTCCTTGGTTTCCCTAGGCTGATGTGTATGCTTGTTTTGTGCCCTACCACCCTAAACCAACACCTCCGTCGTGGCATTTACCACGTGGTGTAATAACTATCTCCTTGTGTGTCTGTTTCCTCTACCATAAGGAGAACGTAACACAAATGAAGTGCTGAGTCCATATTAACAGACCCCATAAATGTACATATTTAACTGATTCCACTTTGATCCTTAGATGGATCCATGTTCACACTGTCTTACTATTTCAGTCAAGCATGGCTTCCCAAAAAAAACCGGGATGGGAAGAGGTACCTCTGGTGCTCAAGTAAGATAACTTGGCCTCAGAGCTTCTTGTTTTGACCTCCCTGCACTTAGCATTGGCCTTGGGAGTTGAGGCAGAATACATACAAATCCCAAAGAAACTTGCCTAACTAGTGGATTCATACAACTTGGCCCACGCCGTGAAAAGAGGCCTCTTCTCTCATCTGATTCTTCTATGGTATTATTAATATAAATGGTGAAGAGAATGAGATTTACAATTTTCTTCTTAAGTAATCCATCATTACTTCTTATTATGCTTCTGACCATAAGTACAATTATTTGGGGAAGCAAAGAAAAGCTCTAGATTTTAAACTAAATTTTTAAAAAATGAGTCATCCATTAACAATGGTTATATCACTCTAATTAATTAGATTCAAAGGTGACAATGTTTTCAAAAACTTCTCTTCTCATTATAAAATAGCTAAAAATCCTAATTATCAATGACCATATAAAAAAAACCTGACATTCAAACACCATTAATAACCATAATGAAATCTCAAATGATCATGCTACTGCAAGCCTCTTCATAATCTTTATTGAATAGAACCTAGAAGAAAAACAAAGATTAGTCTGGGTATAGATTTTTCAGAAATAGCTAAATACCATGCAAATTACAGTATATGAACAGTTGCAAGGTTATAAAGAAATTAGGCCTCTTGAGGAAAAAAATAAACAAATGGAAAATACAATCAGCTCAAACGATAGAGTACTTTTAATTATCCAGGATAAAGAAGGAAGGGTAACAGGACCAACTTAAAACTGCAGACAATCTAAAATATTTTAGCAATTTATTTGAAGCTTTCTTATACCACTAACTTACTTTTAAAAGGCATGAACAACTAATAGTGCATTTGAGTTTAAGCTCTTTCCTGCGGTCTTATTCAGTGTTTGATTATGTGACAAGAGCTAGAAGACAACAAAATGTGTAGGAAGAAAGGATGAAGAAAGCCCAAGTCTGGCAGAGCCACACTCTGAATCCTGAGACTGAAACGCATTTTCCTACCTACACACTCACAGGCTCAAGGTCACATGTACAACATTCTGTAGGAAAGTTTAGAGGAAAGAAAAGTACAAGAATTTTGAAAATCACATCTAAAAGATCCTTAATACTATGCACAATTTTAGAAAACAGGCTTTTTTCATTGCTACTTAATTTGAGCAATTTCCATAAAATATTAAATGATGTCCATTTAAAGATGCAAACAGCAAAAACACAGGTAAAATAATTCTAACTTCTCACTCTGTAACATAACGGTGATGAAGAAGTAAAAACAGTCAAAAGAAAGGCATCTGAATAATAGGAGAATCTTACAGATGGTTCTTATTTCAGAAATTATTCTTCCCTATCTATATCTAGGGGTATTTATTAAACTCCTTCCAGGGCAGCAACACTAAAAAAGTGTTTTGCATGAGACACTCTTGCAGTCGACTGGTGCAAATGTTAATCTGTGCTTCAGAATAATCACACCTCCAGGGTTTTAACATTATGTGTATCTGTGCAGATCCAAATCGTATATCATTTAGAGAAATAATAATGTGGTAGTTGGAAGTTGATGAAACCAAAGGGAAAAAATGTGTACTTTAAAAACCAAATGCAGAAAATATTCAGGTGAAGAGACCAGGCAGTTTACAAAATTAGTTCAGCAACCCTAATAGCAATAAGAAAGGATAAAATACCAACACAAATTATTGGTGTCGAAAAAGCCGTCATTAATGAGATAAATGAGATCCAACACAGGGAAAGAAGAAATCACCAACCAAAACAAGAATGGAAAGACACTTCAGGTCATTCCTGAATTTGGGTCATCCCAAAACCTGGGTAAGGAGGGCATGGTAATGATAAGGGCATTGCCAGCCCATTCTCTTCTCAATTAACAAAACACCATGGTAACCCCCTAATTCAATACATCTAATGTATGATTTTTAACGGTTGTATGACAGACCATCAAAAAAAGTACCACATTTATTGAAGCCTTCAGTTATTGATAAACACTGAGAGTTTCTCTTTGCTTTTTGCTGCTACACTCAACGAGACATTTATAAATCTTGTGCATATACACTAAGTCCTTTTACTTTTATTTGTATAAGTCTGATTACTCCAAATAGTTCACATGCTATGTGGGATCTTGCTGCTCTTTTTTTTTTTATCCTAAATGTATGTATGGAATGGAGGGAATCAAAAGAATTGAATTAGTAATGACTTGATTGTTGTAGGAAAGTTCAGCAATTTCATGAAATAGACCTGCAGAAAAGCATTAAATTCAGCAAATTCTGTTTACTTAGTGGGTCTCTCCTTATTAACCGGTGAGTGTGTTTTCACAAAAAAGAAAGAGATGTTCCTCAGATAAAGGTTGAAAGGTAATAGCTTTAATCTGACCCGTTTTAGGATGCCACACAAGAATTTTCATAAACTGGCTTCTTTCTAACTCTACTCCCATTTTTCTTCTCTTCCCCAGACTTGTTCTATGTACCAATCATAGGAACCCACTATAGTTCAACAGATACCATACTTTTTTCACAAATCCACGTAGCCAGTGAAGAAATCATTTCCTCTTCCTGGAACATCAGGTCACTCCACCCCCCTCTTTGTTTCCACCTGGCCAACTCTTCCTTGGGCCTTTAAAACAAGGTTCAGGCATAAAATAATTCTATTACCAATTAAAACTTCAGATCACTCAGGATCCTGCACCCAATTTCCAAAGGAGGAAGGGGGAGGTTACCACACCAAGCAATTTTCTGACACCAGCTGGGTATCCTACAATTTAACTCATTTCTGGTACTATTTACCCAGTGATAGCATCAGATGCACAGGTCAAGGGCTCAGTCCTACAAGACTGGGCCTCTCCTGCCCACTTCAGATGCCAATCACAAATCCAGGTTGTGAGCTGCGATTCTGACTAACAAGCTGTAGATTGGAGGTTCCCACAACCTCCTCCTTGGTTTCTATTAATTTGCTAGGGCAGCTCACAGAACTCAGAGAAACATTTTACTTACTAGATTACCAGTTTATTATAGAAGGATGTAACTCAGGAACAACCAGATGGTAACCATGCATAGAGCAAGATACATGGGAAAGGACTTGGAACTCCCATGCCTTCTCTGAGTGGGCCACTCTTCCCAAATCCCCACGTGTGCCCCAACCCAGAAACTCTCAGAAACACATCCTTTTGGGGTTTTATGGAGGCATGACTGACTAAATCATTGTCCATTGGATATTGAACTCAATCTCCACCCCCCTCCCCTCTCCAGAGGTTAGGAGGTGGGACTGAAAGTTTCAACCTTAAACCACCTGGTTGGTTCCCCTGGCAACTAGCTCCCATCCTTAGGTGCTTTCCAAAAGATACCTCATTAACATAACAAAACACCTTTCTTGATCTCATCTCAGGAAATTTGTTTTAGGAGCTCTGTGCCAGGAACAGGATGAAAACTAAAAATAACTTTCTTCTTAAAAATCATAATATCGTGATATCATTCTTTTTAGAAGTCCACTGGAATACAGATGGGATAAAGGTCTCCTCCTGGATAGCCATACCTAAGTAAAGTTCTATCTTCCAGACAGAACAGTATTGCACTATATTATAATGCTTTAATGCCTTGTCTGTCTCCCTCACGGGATTGTGACTCTTGGAAGACAGGGTTATGTGAATTGTCTGCGATAACGCAGTGCTTAATACGATGTAGGCTTTCAGAAGTGTTTTTTGATTTAATTGGAAAGGAGAGTAATAAAGAAAGAGGGGCAAGAAAAGTAACTACTTAAACATGTAAGTTTAGAGGACATGTACAAAAAAAAAAAAAAGTCTAAGTTGACTGAAAAAGAGTCCTTAAAGAAGTACGTAGAGAAGCAGGAAAGAATACAACTGTGGGATATTAGAGTCTGAAAGTGGAGAAGTAAACATTGTCAAGTGCTACAGAAAAAAGGATGAAAGAAACAAAGAAAATCAAGAAAATAGGGAAATACTAAAGAAGGTCCGAAGTGGCGACACTGAGCATATTTAATAGCCTTAGTTTATTGTGAAGGGCAAAGGCAATAGGTGTTTGCAGCTCTGGTATCTTGGGACAGGAGAGCCAATTAAAAGAGTTTTAAAGAGGACACTTAGGGGTAAGGATGAGGCAATTTATCTTAAGTAGGATATAAGAAATGAAAATAGAGGCTGATAAACAACTAGATGGGATGCAATGGAGATGCAAGCTGGTAATGAAAAGGGAAGTCTGGACAGGATTTCTGCATGCCCTCCTTTTCCTCACCCTCCACACCACCACCTATCCCCGCACCTCCCTACCCGATTTACCCTTGGATCATAGGTATTCTAACAAGATGGAGCTTCAGTCTGTCTGGCAGTGTTCCTGGACATATTCCTTATAAATGGAGACTTCTATCCCAACAAAAGTTTATTCATCATCATTACTATTCACTAAACCCAGATTCATTTGTTATAAAATATAAAAATAAAATAAAAATTACTATTAATAATACAGCCCAGTACTGCAGCTACACCGGATATGTCATGTTTAGGAAAACAGGAATATTTACGAAGAGCTAACTGAAAGATACATTTATGTAAAACACTTCACGTATTTATTCGTAAGTCAAAAATATATACATGGTCACAAAAAATATTTTACAGAGGAAGTGAGATCATTTTCTTTAATGTGACAGCATTATAATCTCCCTGCAGGTGATAAGAAGTGGAAAAACCACAACATAAAGGGAAGTCCTCATAGGAAATGATCCCTGATCAGGAAAATTGGTTCTGCTAGATAAACATATAAAATTACTCTAATTATTAAGTCTCGTACTTCGTAGACAAGCATGTCTTATTTAGAAATGCAGCTACATAAAAATTGGAGTACTACTATGATATAGAAAACTGTATTGATATATTTTCCTTTACTGCAAACTCTAAAAACCAGAGCTTTCGGGCTTCCCTGGTGGCGCAGTGGTTGAGAGTCCGCCTGCCTATGCAGGGGACACGGGTTCGTGTCCCAGTCCAGGAAGACCCCACATGCCGTGGAACGGCTGGGCCCGTGAGCCATGGCCGCTGAGCCTGCGCGTCCGGAGCCTGTGCTCCGCAACGGGAGAGGCCAGAGCAGTGAGAGGCCCGCGTACCGCAAAAAAAAAAAGCACAGAGCTTTCTTGCTAAAGACTAGTACATTATTATTAAAATAATAATAGTTTTTACCCTCCTTTTGCAAAGAGCATAAGTCAGAGACCATCATTTAGTTTCTAATGAACACTACCACCCATGATTGAGATCTAAAGGTGAAAGTTTTATATACCGTCTCCAGGCTCTTGAGCATTCTGGGCTCCCTTCATTTTCTGTAGAACAATTTGTTCTTCCTAAGTACAGCATAGCTTGGTGTGACTTGGTCATTTGACATCTATGGTAAGAAATATTAAAACATCATTGTGTTTTACACTTAGTGTCAGTCAGAAAAGCTTACTATAAATACAAATTAACTGGATCTTTGTAGTCAATGTCTTAATAGTCCAACAATGGAAAAAAAGGACTGGTGGGTAAAAACTAAAAATCATTACAATTTCTCTGAAATCATCAAACCACACAAACACACTGCTAAGCAATACAGATTCAAAACGGTTTTGAGATTATAGATTTGTCTTCTGCCTCTGTAATTTTCCCAATTTGCAAACAAAGAAAGAATTAAGAATATGCATTTTAAGACAATCATCAGTTTTTTTCTGTGACACACTAGGTATTTTAAAAATTGACTGGGAATCTAATTGCTTCATTATTCCCTAAAGCATATTTTTCAGTTATAGTATCATTCTTTCGGTAGTTTCTGGTTATTTGTTTTTTAATAAACTTTAATTTTGGAGCAGTTTTAGGTGTGAAGCGAAACTGAGCAGAATTTTGTGAGACTGATGTGACCCGGATCTTTTTCTAGCTGGGAAGAGTTTTAAAATTGTGCTTTCCTGAAAGGAAATGAAAAAAAAGAAAGACCCATTTTGCCTTTTTTCTTATCCCCAGGTTTAGATCTTGCTTGAAGTGGTCAATTTTCTTAATGTTATTGACATTATATATGAGACAATTTCCTGGAATCAAAGAAAACCAGAAAACCTTAGAGAGAATTATCATGAAGTTTCCCTCTACGGTTTATCTTGCAGAGCTCAGGCAACAACGCATATAGAGCAGTAACTCTATTACCTTAGAGAACTAGGCTGCTATTGAAGAGTAGCAATGCCACATCCTCCCAGAGTTTTGCTGAAATGACTTGTATCATAGAGCCGCTGGAAATAAAAATATGCTGACATCTCCCTATTCCTGGCCTTTTACTTAATTTAAAGGTCGTTGGAGAAAGGGGAACCAGCCAGCGAGACAAAAATGGAATGAAAAAGAAGTCTGAGAAAACATACAGACTTGGACCATGGACATCAAGGACAGAAGAAGTAATGGTGAAGAAAAGGAAGTTTGGTTGAGATAGGTTAAAATCAACTAAAAGTAAGCTGAAAGAGATTATTAGCTTTGTCGTTGATAACTTTTGTATGAAACAGTGAAAAAAGAAATGAGAAAGTAAGGTGAAAAGTAAAGGAAATAGATTGCCTATAAGTGTGGAGAACTGAATGTGCTTTTTTTTCTGCTTCCTCTAAAGAAATCTTTAAATGAATTAACTCAAAGACAACGTTTTGGACAACAGAAAGCAAATGGTTGAGGGGTAACTGATGTAATGCAGAGAAAGCTGAGCCATAAGTGCCCATCGAGGAGGCTGACCAGACGAAGCAAGCTGTCCGGGCTGCAGAAAGCCTCCTGAAAGGCTCAGGGTTTGAGCCACAGAAACGGCAGGGGATGAATGTGGGTAGCCTCAGTTTGAAGTCTACATAGAAGTTAGGTTACCAAACTCCCTTCTCTCATCCCCCACAGACAACTAATACCACTCCCCAACCAGGCAAGAGATGAGTGGTTTATTCCTCAAGCAAAAATAAAGCAGAAAGTTCCAAGTCTCAGAAACACTAAGAAATATATATTAAAGCCACAATGTGTTTTTCAGGACACATCAATTAGAACGAGTAAAAAGGACTGATGTAGCAAGTGTTGCTGAGGAACCCAGAACTCTCATACATTATGGGAGCATTTAGTGTTACAACTTTGAGAAACATTTTGATTGTTCCTATAAATTTAAACATATGGTATCTTGTTATGCTCCAGCAATTCTACTCCTATTTCCCCCAAAGAAATAAAAATACACATCCACAGAAACACTTGTATAAGAATATTTATAGCAGTTTTGTTCATAATAGCCCAACTTGGAAACAACCCAAATATACAACAACAATTCAACGGATAAACAAATTATGATATAACAATATAATGGAATAGTAGTAATAAAAGGGAGCATGTTAACTATACACACAACTGTATGGATGAATCTCAAAAATATTATACTAAGAAAAAGACACAAAACAGTATATATTACGTGACTCCATTTATGCGAAAATTTTCAAAAGGCAGGACTACTCTAGAGACAGAAGCAGATATTTGGTATTGTCTCTGGCAAAAGTTGAGATGAGAATTGACTGCAGATGGGCATGAGTGACTTTTTGTGGTAATGTAAATCTTGAATATGGTGGTGGTTACACCATATATGCCTATAGGCATAAGTGTTTATCATAAAAACTAAGCTGTGCTTAAAATGAGTGCATTTTATTATGCATAAATTATACTTCACTAATGTGAATTTTTAAAAACAGGTCAGAAAAAAAAAACAGGTCAGACTGTTATGTATACATATATTATATATATATTTATTATATATTTATGTATTACATATATTTCTTTTGTGACAGAGGAGATGTAAATATTTTTGAAGACTGAAGGAAAAATACTACTGGGAAACATGTTGGTATGAGCAAAAGGAGGGAAAACTGATGGACCATGGTCCTGGACTTGATGGGAAGATTCAAAACCATAGGTAGAGGGGTTCGCCTTACACTAGTAACCTCTTTAGTCACCATTCAGTTTATGTCAGAATCTGTTCTTAGCACCTACGTACATTATCTCAACTCATCATTATTATAATCTTATGATATAGGCATTATGATTCCCATATTACGGGTAATAAAACTGGATTCATAAGATTAACAACTTCCTCAAGGTAACACATCTATTAAGTAGGGTTATTTCAGTTACTTTAAGAATCACATTTTAATAGGAAAAAAAAACACATGCTATTTGTTGCATTTCTCCTTCTTTTTCTACCCCCAGTAATGGTTCCCCACGACCTCATCTCTAATCAGCTCTAAATTGTACTCTCCATATAAACAGCATCTGGATTTACAAGTCCAACAATCTAATTGTTATTGACAGAGTAAAAGTGGGATCATTTTCATTAGCAAATTTTGACACTAACAGAGTAAATGTAATTAATGTGCATCCAGGTACTCAAGCCCCAAATTTCAAGCAAAAATGTTTTGTTAACTAGTCTGATTGGAAAGATAATATAGAAAAGGTAAGACACCTAATTAGTAGAAAAACAGAAATCTGGAATTTGCAGACAGTGACTGCAAAAGACAGGTCTAATGTTACTCTATTAATTTGGGGATGACAAGTTCTGTCCAGTCCCAGCATAGATAAATAAACAAATGTGAATGCCTAGAGATATAGTTGACTATAATTGTGTAATTATTGATTTAGAACCAACGCAAAACGGAGAAATAGCCTACAGAATGGGTTTGTCCTCAAGACTTAAAACACTTAGAGCCATATATAATAAACACTGGATGTTTCTATACCTTTTAATCGGTGCCTCATAATAAGACTTTGGTACTAGCTAATGGCCCACACTACTTGACTACGAACTTGGTGGATATTTAGACAACTGCAATTTGCCCAGAGGTAGGTAGAAACAGTAATGGAGATAATTAGAAAATTATGTCGCTTCTTTATAGTTATACAGGGAGGAGATTTTAAGAGCAAATACAAACTTTAAAAAAAAGAAGTGAGAGACAGGCTTAATTTTTCTTTCTGAAAATAAGAGACTCTCCCCTCCCTCCTTTCCTTAGAGCATTTACTTTAGAAAACTTGTAATTCCTTTTTGTTTTTTTTTTTCGAAATATATGTAAATCTCTTTAAAAGCTACATAAGCCTCGAGAGCACTAAGACCCAGGAATGAGTTTCTCAAGGACCTGGGAACCATCTTTGAAATGTAAACATCAAGGGACATAGCGCCCCTGCCTCCCAGTTTCTGTGGCTGTAGGAGCCTAACTCAGTGGGCACCTTACTCCAAGCTTGTCATAAAGCTATGAGACATCTATTTTTCCTTTGATTCAAGTCAATTAGCTAACACAGATGGTCACCCCAGTTAGCAGGTGAATCTAGGATGAATGATATGTGACAGATGGTGCTGTCAAGTCCTCTTCCTGGAGGACTAGTTATTGTTTATCTTGAGAGTACGTATGCAATGGCATGTATCTGCCTGGCTATGTAAAAGGGTAAAGTCTCTTTCCATCTGTAATCTCTTAGCCAGTTGCCTGTGATGCACATCAAGGTCTAGTTAAATGCTTACTCAATTAAAAAAAAAATTCCTTTCTTTCTCTTCTACCTTTGTGGAGAGTTTTTCTGGGTTGGGAAGAATTTTCCCTTGACAGGGGGTCATGGCTATTTCTGTTTTCTACATCTGGATACCAGTTTTAAAGTATTTATTTCCGATTTTCCTGAATTTCCAGTCAGCTAGAGCAAGCATTTCTATTTAAATTCATTCTCTTAGAGAGAGGGAGAAAAGATGGAATAGAAATCCAGGGGGAAAACAAGCAAAATGTTGGACATCTTTTCTCCTTTGACAGCAACCAGAGGATACTTAAGCTTGTACCTCACCTGCCTGGCATTCATCTGACGTGCCTTTTAAAATACTCACCCGCATCGTGCTGTTGCTATTTACACCAAATATTTAACAACCATTCACTTCCCCTTAGTTTTTTTCTCAAGCATCAATACAATGAAGAAGGAACCTACACAATCCCTTAAAGAACAAAGCTATGTAAAACATTGCTAATAAGTTACTTGACATCTGAAATCAACTGCTTCTTTGCCCCTAACTCATTTGGTGTGTAGATCGTACCTACTCTGTGTTGATGAATTAGCAGCTTTTAGAAGTGAAGGAAGGGATAAGAGAAGCTACATAGGCTAACAGGCCGCATACACACACACACGTACGTGCGCACACACACACAAAGCTAGCAAAGCCAGAATATTTTGTGCAATGAAGTTTTTTTTTTATAATTGAAAATAACAAACTAAATTATCCACATTATTGTAACACAGTATTTGTTATCAGTTTGTCCATCCATTTAAATATGCAAAAACTACACTTTCCCAATGCGCTGCTTCTGAGATATCTGCCATATTAGCTCAGTTCAATTAAACAGTTGGCATCAGCTGCAGCTTTAGTAAACAGATTTGGTGTTTTCAGTACACAGTGACCATTTATTGATATTACAAAAATTATTAGAGAACCACAGGCATATGCAACTGGGATTAATTGTGAATCTAAATCCTAGCTTTTAATGAGGCCCCAGGAAATGACTCTTGGCTTTGGATTTATATCAGTAGCACCTCATAGTAGGAAACAAGATATGTGTACAAAACGTAATTATACCTAAATATTAGGAGTCGCCATTCTATCTGCACAGGAAGAGCCCGCCTTACTGAGCTGAGGTCACTAGTCTGTCTGGCAACATAAAACCAGTAACCTCAGGGGAAGTTAGAACCAAGTCAACATGGTGCTTCCTATGGAAAAGAGTCTGAGCTGGAACATCTGATGGCTCTGTGTCAGCTTTTCACTTTACTAAATTACACATTATTCCTTTCCTCTAACATGCTGAAGGAAATGAAAGACATGTAGAGTTGTCAGACATCTGGGACTCGGCCATTCATTAGGCAAGAAGTGTTACATCACATCAGTGATTTTGCCTGCCTGAAATGACCTGCAGCCTGCAATCACCGAGGAGGGTACCACCTATCCCTGTCCTGCACCATTTAACACGAGGCCAGGTTTCATCGCTATGACTATTGACTCCTGCACTCAGAAGTGTGCGTGTGTGTGTTTTCATTACCTATGTTTAAAAGTTCACTTCCAAACAAAATTCACAAGAAAATTGTCCCATATCTCAGCAGGGGGAACATATCTATTAAAAAACACTGTATAGGGCAAAAAATTGTCTTTGGCAGAGAAACAACTCATTGTCCTTTCTGTTCATGATTCACAATCATTTACTTAGACTTCCAGGAACAAATGGGTGAATGCCCTCTACCAGGAAAAAGCAATAAAAGGTGTTGGCAAAGCTACCTGCCATATGGTCATGAAATGGACAAGTATAAATGCCTATTAAAAATATACTTTGTAAAATTAAAATATGGTTTACTAGATATTTCCAATCATGCTTTCTTTTAAGATATGTCAAAAATATAAGAACTGAATTTTTATTTATATTCAAACACGAGCAACTCACGTTTAAACTGAATCTTCATTTTCGTACACAAAAAGCTAATGTACTGTTGGGACAGATAAAACAATTAAGCTAACTTACTGACTTTTCTCCTTTACTGATTTCCTTCATAGGAGTCATCCCTTGATTCACCATTGGAATGAGTAAGAAACAGGATTTCTAGTCACCTTTTCACATGTTCAAGAACTGCAGACCAAGAATTGAAGATTATTTGGTCAACAAATTTCTATTTTTTTTAAACAGGCTTTATTTTTTAGAGTAGTTTTAGGTTCACAGCAAAATTAAGCAGAAGGTCAGAGATTTCCCGTAAACCTCTCCCCACACTTGTATAGCCTCCCCCATTATCTACATCTCCCACCAGGCTGATATATTTATCACAGTTGATGGACCTATTTTATCACCCAGAGTCCATAGTTTTCATTGCCATTCACTCTTAGTGTTGTACATGCTATGGGTTTGAACAAATTTGCCTTTTGCTATTTTTAAAGAGGAAAGGTTGGTTTGTAATGAAAAAATTACTCCCATGGCCTTCTCAGTGGGACTCCCTCTGACACTTCCCTAACATAGCTTAATCAGCCATTCATTTGGAGACCACAAAACCAGTATGCATAGTACTGTGCAGGATCTTGCCTAGGAGACAAGAATACCAATGACTCTTCTCTCTTGTGTGAAGTTGTATGTGCATTCAGTGCAGTGAAGGGGAATTAGGTCTCATGCAGATTTTTTTCACCCAATATTTATTGAAAATCTATTATGTGCAAAGATGGTCATTTTGTGAGCACCTTTGCACATAATAGTCACCTGTGAATGACTGTGACACAAAGATAAAGAAAACAATTATTATAATATGCTATGATAAGTGTTTTGATAGATGTAAGCCTAGGGATAATAAAGCAGTCCCTTCCTCTCAGAAACCACATGATTTCTAGCCATAGTCTCCACTCTAGACACTGCTTTGATCCAAACAAGTGCTTGAAATGTAACAAACTTACTTCTCTTAGGCTCCATAACCTCACTGTAACCTTGAGAATGTGATTTCATAAAAGGCTGTGTCCACCTTTCTGCCCATAAGTCATTGCCTGCATGCAAATGTAGTCACACCGTACTCACCTCACAAATACCGTCAGAAATCTAACACCAAAAATGCCATCTTGACGTTACATATTTACCTTCATTAAGATTTTCCATTTTGGTTTTCTTTTTCAACCTCAACCCAGGACTAATTCAAGCTGTGATCGCCTAGGTTCTTACATCAGCAACATCTGTCACCAAAAATAAATATTCTGCAATCAAAACTTAACTGGCCTAGCAATTTTCTTGGTGATGCATGAGGCAGAACAGAATTCAGCTTCATTCTTCCTCTGCTAAATTGGTTTTACAGCACTAAGTGTAGGAAAGATTTATGTTTTAGTAAATTAAGCAGAGACAGCCCAGAGAAAACAAAAGATGCAAATACATGCAAGCCCACAGTATTCTTTAATATTCAGTTTTGCTCCCATATAATGTAATATATTTTAACAAGATGAAAAACATAAAGAGACAATGCTTCTAGTTAAAGCGAAATTTGAATTTCAGCTGTAAACTGTTTTAACAGCTGAACAGTGTGATTTGTTGTCTTATTAAATCAAGAAAAACTTGAATACCCTTATTAAACATTGGTAAAAGTAGTAATTATAAAATCCCTAGCATATTTTCCACTCCTTAAGTAAATTACACTTACTGCTCCTGTTACAGCATTTCAGTTTACAAAGCAATTTCATACATATTACCTCATTTAATCTTTAAAACATTTTTCAGACAAGAATTATCATTCTTATTAAACAAATGGAGAAACTGTATCCTAGAAGTTAAATCCAATACAACAAACCTAAGAATTGCAGTGAGAGGCTGGATAAAAGTTAATTATTTTTTTCTTCTTATTCTGGACCCTGTATAGTCAATTCTCATTAGTCATGGTAATTACGTTCTATAAAGTTGCCATGAACAAGGAATTCACAAATACTGAACCACTACTCTTAGGGGAAATACAGGATTAGGTTCCTGTGAGCCTCTAGTAACAACGCTTTCATCAACCAACCTTGTTTTATGTGAGTTTCTGTTTAAAAACACCTTATTTTATATATATATATACATATGTATGCACATATATGTATGTGTATATATGTATATATACAGTTGATTGAACCCATGACCAACAGGAGTAGGACTCAGGCCTGAATAAAATTTATGTAACACACTGACATTCTCCATAAGGTACATCACAGCCTTCCTGTACTTAAAAACGCTAGAGAGTACTTCAGAACTATGCTTGGGGGCCATTTTAAACAGTGAAATCAATAAAAAAGCACAAAAATGCAAAAGAAAAAACAAAACATGGCACTAAACAGACCACAAAAGAACACTTGTTTACAGTACTGTTACTGAACCTAACTCAGGTTCACTCACCAGACATTCAACAAAGCCAATCTACTGATAACAAGTTGTGGTGAAGGAAAATACAGTGTTTATTTGCTGGGTCCAAGCAAGAAGAATAGGCAGCTAATGTTCAAAAGACCCAAACTCTCCAATGGCTTTCAGGCAGGGTTTTTAAAGGCAACATTAGGGGTGAGGATTGCAGGGTGTGTGATCAGCTCATGGACATTCTTCTGACTGGCTGGCAGTGAGGTAACAGGGTGATGTTTTGGGAATCTTATTATTAACCTTCTGGGTCCAACCAGTCTGGGATCTATGTGCTTGTGGTCAGCATGTAGTCAACATCCCCCACTGGATGGGGATCTTAGTTTCTGCAGAACAACTCAAAGGTATGCATCAGATTGTTATCCTTATCCCTTAAGGAAGAACTAGGAGTCCTGTGATGCTATTATTACTTTTCTTGCTTGACTGATTTCCTTTGTTCATGCATTTCCCACTTCTCTAATCATTAACTCTTTGAGTCTGCTCTTTGAAACTTGGGGAAGGCCTAGGATATAAAAGCTCTTTCTAGAAACAAGAAGCAAGGATATGGAGGGGCTGGTACCCGGGAGGGCCCCGCAAGATGCTGCTCAGTTTCAATATGAGAATGAAACAAGGCAGAGTATCTGTTTGTTCAACCTCAGCCAGGAACATGTGCATTTGTTGGGTGACCCAAATTGTTTGCCACTCTCCACATATCCACACCTGTCTTGAAATGATCAAGAAAGTGCTGTGAGTACTGATTTGGGGGTTACAAATATATTTTAGTGAGTAGGCAAATTTGCAAATATAAAAAATCCATTGATTATGAGAATTGATTGTGTATTACCAATTCATGTCTTCTAAAGATGTTTATATATCCATCTTAAACAAGTAACTTAGAAAAGGGGCGGGGGAAGGGGTGAAAATGTTTAGTTGTGTACACTTTAAATGTTGATAGCAATGTTCCAGTGATGATTTGGAGTGTAGATGAGGGATCAGGACCGCCCATGAAGATGCTGTATGTCTTTAACAAGACATGTCATGTGACATGTTTTATGCTGAGGGAAACCTGGTGATCAAAGATGTGCAAATGGATGTAGGGAGATGGAAGTGTTTGGATTTGGGTTTACCTAACTGTACTCTGACTAAACTGTTTAGGAACATAGTCTAAAGAAAGTGATTATATGTCAGTCTGGGTTCTCCAGAGAAACAGAACCAATAGGAGAGTGAATATACCTATTCCAGAAACTGCAGTCAGCAAGCTGGAAACTCAGGAAAGCCAATGGTATAGTGTGAATCTGAAGGCCTGAGAGGCAGGACAACCAATGGTGTAATCTCCAGTATGAATCTAAAGGGGAGCAAAATATACCACCCAAAAATATACCTCTTTGGCATAAGGTTTATCTTGAGCTGATTATTTTCAAGAAATAGCACACAGGAGAAACTCTGAAAACTGGAATAGAAGTTACCCCCTGTAAGGGACATTTATATTTATAAGGGAAATCTCCATTGTAAGAGTGTCTCTCTCTCGGTCCCAGAAAGAGGAGGATGACTAAAACTCTAGAAACTCTTACCAATGGAGAAGGCATGGACTTAAACCTACAAAACAACTATGCCGTTGTTTACTTTGCTTTATCTGATAACCTCCAATAACTGGCTCCACACTCCTCCCCCCAACATTTTCTTTTGTCTTTAGATGCAGATGATCTTTAAGGTGGTGGCTTGGACCATTTTGGAGAGTAACTCAGTTTTCTTCTGTTTATCCCATGTATATATATGGTATACAAGTACATGTTATTAAACTTCTTTTGTTTTTCTCCTGTTAATCTGTCTTTTACGATAGGGGACTGTGATAAAATCATAAGAGACTAAACAGACGTTTAACTGCAGAAATCAAATATGATTCATATGGAAAGGTGCTGTAATGATTAAAATTCAACCAACAAGCCTTGGGATAATCAAGAAACAAGTCACTGTGACCACTGTTGTGACTGGTTAAGATTTAACATGTCTTATTTAAATACCTTTAATCCATGTGTTTATAAAAGTAATTATCCCTATCTCAGGACTGCAACTTACCTAATAAGTATTAACTATAAAAAATTGGTGAGATGGTTTGCATTTTAATATGTTAATATTTTGGATAAGAAATATAACTTAAATAGAAAAAATTTATCTATGCTTTTTAGAAGTCTCAAAAGTAGAATTAAATAGGATTTCTATTTAAGCACATACATGAGGTTACCCAGGTCACAACAGGAAACAGCCAAGTAGTGACAGATTTTAAACAAATACTCTCATCCCAGTACAAGTGAAAGAAAGGGAAACAGATCAATGTTCAACCCTCATGATTTTATTTTATGAAAATATCAATAAGTTACTGCTTCACTCTCTGGAAAGTATAATAAATAGAAATCCTTTAAGGAGCTTTGAAAATTTTTCTGTCACCAAAAATTATAAAGTTTCTGTATGAACATTCAAAGAGTTTTTCAAAATTTTTGTTTGGAATATCAAGGAAGCAAGGTTTTCGGGATTTTCTTAGGAATAATGGCAGAGAGCATTACAAATAGAAAAATCACTGGAATTACAATTTAAAGTGTAAAACTGCAATGAAGATTCATTTTTTGACAATTACTATGAAAGCAAATAAGCACTAGACTGAAAAGCAAAGACTTTTAAAACAAATAACAATATTCAGATGACATTTGTCTAAATGACAGCATGAAAACTATATATAAAGTAAGAAAATAAAAGCTAAGTACACAGGTTCCCAGGATAAGTAATTCATTATTGAAAACTGGACTGTCAACTACTAGGGCATTTTGCAGATTATAGAGGTAGATAGACTTCACATATCAGTAGAGATATAACGACACAAGAGAAAAAAGGGTGCTATACTTTAGCTTTATCTTTTTTTAAAAAAAATTTTAACATCTTTATTAGAGTAAAATTGCTTTAAAATGGTCTGTCAGTTTCTGTTTATAACAAAGTGAATGAGTTATACATACGTCCCCATATCTCTTCCCTCTTGCATCTTGCTCCCTCCCGCCCTCCCAATCCCACCACTCTAGGTGGTCACAAAGCACTAGCTAATCTCCCTGTGCTATGCAGCTACTTCCCACTAGCTATCTATTTTATTTTTGGTAGTGTATATATGTCCATGCCACTCTCTCACTTTGTCCCAGCTTACCCTTCCTCCTCTCCGGATCCGCAAGTCCATTCTCTACTAGGTCTGCATCATTATTCCCGTCTTGCGCCTAGGTTCTTCTGACCATTTTCTTTCTTTTTTTTTTTAGATTCCATATATATGTGTTAGCATACGGTATTTGTTTTTTTCTTTCTGACTTACTTCACTCTATATGACAGCATCTAGATCCATCCACGTCTCAACAAATGACTCAATTTCGTTCCTTTTTATGGCTGAGTAATATTCCATTGTATGCATGTGCCACATCTTCTTTATCCATTCATCTGTTGATGGACACGTAGGTTGCTTCCATGTCCTGCCTATGGTAAATAGAGCTGCAATGAACAATTTGGTGCATGACTCTTTTTGAATTATGGTTTTCTCATGGTATATGCCCAGTAGTGGGATTGCTGGGTTGCATGGTAGTTCTATTTTTAGTTTTTTAAGGAACCTCCATACTCTTCTCCATAGTGGCTGTATCAATTTATCAATTCCCACCAACAGTGCAAGAGGGTTCCCTTTTCTCCACACCCTCTACAGCATTTATTGTTTGTAGATTTTCTGATGATGGCCATTCTGACCGGTGTGAGATATCTCATTGTAGCTTTGATTTGCATTTCTCTAATGATTAATGATGCTGAGCATTCTTTCACGTGTTTGTTGGAAATCTGTATATCTTCTTTGGAGAAATGTTTAGGTCTTCTGCTCATTTTTGGATTGCAATGTTTGTTTTTTTGATATTGAGCTGCATGAGTTGCTTGTATGTTTTGGAGATTAATCCTTCATTTGCAAATATTTTCTCCCATTCTGAGGGTTGTCTTTTCATCCTGTTTGTGGCTTCCTTTGCTGGGCAAAAGCTTTTAAGTTTCGTTAGGTCCCATTTATTTATTTTTGTTTTTATTTCCATTTCTCTAGGAGGTGAGCCAAAAGGGATCTTGCTGTGATTTATGTCATAGACAGTTCTGCCTATGTTTTCCTCTAAGACTTTGATGGTGTCTGGCCTTACATTGAGGTCTTTAATCCATTTTGAGTTTATTTTTGTGTATGGTGTTAGGGAGTGTTCCAATTTCATACTTTTACATGTACCTGTCCAGTTTTCCCAGCACCACTTATTGAAGAGGCTGTCTTTTCTCCACTGTATATTCTTGCCTCCTTTATCAAAGATAAGGTGACCATATGTGCATGGGTTTATCTCTGGGCTTTCTATCCTGTTCCATTGATCTATATTTTTGTGCCAGTACCATACTGTCTTGATTACTGTAGCTTTGTAGTATAGTCTGAAGTCACGGAGCCTGACTCCTCCAGCTCCGTTTTCCTTTCTCAACATTGCTTTGGCTATTCAGGGTCTTTTGTGTATCCATACAAATTGTGAAATTTTTTGTTCTAGTTCTGTGAAAAATACCATTGGTAGTTTGATAGGGATTGCATTGAAACTGTAGATTGCTTTGGGTAGTAGAGTCATTTTCACAATGTTGATGCTTCCAATCCTAGAACAGGGTATATCTCTCCATCTGTTGGTAGTATCTTTATTTTCTTTTGCCAGTGTCTTAGAATTTTCCGCATACAGGTCTTTTGTTTCCTTAGGTAGGTTTATTCCTAGATATTTTATTCTTTTTGTTCCAATGGTAAATGGGAGTGTTTTCTTAATTTCTCTTTCAGAATTTTCATCATTAGTATATATGAATGCAAGAGATTTCTGTGCATTAATTTTGTATCCTGCTACTTTACTAAATGCATTGATTAGCTCTACAAGTTTTCTGGTAGCATCATTAGGATTCTCTATGTATAGCGTCATGTCATCTGCAAACAGTGACAGCTTTACTTCTTCTTTTCTGATTTGTATTCCTTTTTTTTCTTTTTCTTCTCTGATGGCTGTGGCTAAAACTTCCAAAACTATGTTGAATAATAGTGGTGAGAGTGGGCAACCTTGTCTTGTTCCTGATCTTAGTGGAAATGGTTTCAGTTTTTCACCATTGAGGACGATGTTGGCTGTGCGTTTGTCATATATGGCCTTTATTATGTTGAGGCAAGTTCCCTCTATGCCTACTTTCTAGAGGATTTTTATCATAAATCGGTGTTGAATTTTGCCAAAAGCTTTCTCTGCATCTACTGAGATGATCATATGGTTTTTATTCTTCAATTTGTTAATATGGTGTATCACATTGATTGATTTATATATATTGAAGAATCCTTGCATTCCTGGGATAAAACCCACTTGATCATAATGTATGATCCTTTTAATGTGCTGTTGGATTATGTTTGCTAGTATTTTGTTCAGAATTTTTGCATCTATGTTTATCAGTGATATTGACCTGTAATTTTCTTTCGTTGTGACATCTTTGTCTGGTTTTGGTAGCAAAGTGATGGTGGTCTCGTAGAATGAGTTTGGGAGTGTTCCTCCCCCTGCTGTATTTTAGAACAGTTTGAGACGGATAGGTGTTAGCTCTTCTCTAAATGTTTGATAGAATTGGCAGGTGAAGCATCTGTTCCTGGGCTTTTGTTTGTTGGAAGATTTTATTTATTTTTTAAATTTTTTATTTTTTTGCTGTACGCGGGCCTCTCAAAGTTGTGGCCTCTGCCGTTGCAGAGCACAGGCTCTGGATACACAGGCTCAGTGGCCATGGCTCATGGGCCCAGCTGCTCTGCGGCATGCGGGATATTCCTGGACTGGGGCATGAGCCTGTGTGCCCTGCATCAGGAGGCGGACTCTCAACCACTACGCCACCAGAGAAGCCCTTTTTGGAAGATTTTTAATCACAGTTTCAATTTCAGTGCTTGTGATTGGTCTGTTCATATTTTCTATTTCTTCCCGGTTCAGTCTCAGAACACTGTGCATTTCTAAGAATTTCTCCATTTCTTCCAGGTTGTCCATTTTATTGGCATATAGTTGCTTGTAGTAATCTCTCATGATCCTTTGTATTTCTGCAGTGTCAGTTGTTACTACTTCTTTTTCATTTCTAATTCTATTGATTTGAGTCTTCTCCCTTTTTCTCTTGATGAATCTGGCTAATGGTTTATCTATTTTGTTTATCTTCTCAAAGAAC
>NW_020173199.1:840578-873314 GCF_003031525.2 Neophocaena asiaeorientalis asiaeorientalis | reverse complement strand
TTTATTCTGCTCTGCAGTAATTATTTCCACTATTTTATCTTCCAGGTCACTTATCCGTTCTTCTGCCTCAGTTATTTTGCTATTGATCCCTTCTAGATAATTTTTAATTACATCTATTGTGTTGTTCCTCTCTGTTTGTTTGCTCTTTACTTGTTCTAGGTCCTTGTTAAACGTTTCTTGTATTTTCTCCATTCTGTTTCCAAGATTTTGGATCATCATTACTATCATTATTCTGAATTCTTTTTCAGTTAGACTGCCTATTTCCTATTAATTTGTTAGGTCTGGTGGGTTTTTGCCTTGCTGCTTCATCTGCTGTGTGTTTCTCTGTCTCCTCATTTTGCTTAACTTACTGTGTTTGGGGTCTCCTTTTCGTAGGCTTCAGGTTCGTAGTTTCCGTTGTTTTTGGTGTCTGTCCCCAGTGGCTAAGGTTGGTTCAGTGGGTTGTGTAGGCTTCCTGGTGGAGGGGACTAGTGCCTGTGTTTTGGTGGATGAGGCTGGATCTTGTCTTTCTGGTGGACAGGTCCACTTCTGGTGGTGTGTTTTGGTATGTCTGTGGCCTTATTATGACTTTAGGCAGCCTCTGTGCTAATGGATGGGGTTGTGTTCCTGTCTTGCTAGTTGTTTGGCATAGGGTGTCCTGCACTGTAGCTTGCTGGTTGTTGAGTGGAGCTGGTATGGCATTGAGATGGAGATCTCTGGGAGATTTTCGCCGTTTGATACTACGTGGAGCTGGGAGGTCTCTTGTGGACCAGTGTCCTGAACTTGGCTCTCCCACCTCAGTGGCACAGCCATGACGCCTGGTTGGAGCACCAAGAGCCTGTCCTCCACACAGCTCGGAATACAAGGGAGAAAAAAAAGAAAGAAAGAAGAAGATAAAATAAAATAAAATAAAGTAAAATAAAAGAAAGTTATTAAAATAAAAAAGACTTATTACGAAAAATAATTTTTTTAAGTAAAAAACAAAAAAATACCGGACAGACAGAACCCTAGGACAAATGGTAAAAGCAAAGCTATATAGACAAAATCACACACAGAAGCACACATACACATTCACAAAAAGAGAAAAAGGGGAAAAAAAAAATATATATCGTTGCTCCCAAAGTCCACCTCCTCAATTTGGGATGATTCGTTGTCTATTCAGGTCTTCCACAGATGCAGGGTACATCAAGTTGATTGTGGAGCTTTAATCCGCTGCTCCTGAGGCTGCTGGGAGAGATTTTCCTTTCTCTTCTTTGTTCTCACAGCTCCAAGGGGCTCAGCTTCGGATTTGGACCCGCCTCTGCGTGTAGGTCGCCTGAGGGCGTCTGTTCTTCGCTCAGACAGGACGGGGTTAAAGGAGCAGCTGATTCGGGGGCTCTGGCTCACTCAGGCCGGGGTGGGGAGGAAGGGGTACGGAGTGCGGGGTGAGCGTGCGGTGGCAGAGGCCGGCATGACGTTGTACCAGCCTGAGGCGCGCCGTGCATTCTCCCGGGAAAGTTGTCCCCGGATCACGGGACACTGGCAGTGGCGGGCTGCACAGGCTCCCGGGAGGCGAGGTGTGGAGAGTGACCTGTGCTTGCACACAGGCTTATTGGTGGCGGTAGCAGCAGCCTTAGCATCTCATGCCCATCTCTGGGGTCCGCGCTTTAGCCGCGGCTCGCGCCCATCTCTGGAGCTCTTTTAAGCGGTGCTCTTAATTCCCTCTCCTCGCACACCAGGAAACAAAAAGGCAAGAAAAAGCCTCTTGCCGCTTCAGCAGATCCACACTTTTCCCGGACTCCCTCCTGGCTAGCTGTGGCGCACTAGCCCCCTTCAGGCTGTGTTCACGCAGCCAACCCCAGTCCTTTCCCTGCCAACCGACCAAAGCCCGAGCCTCAGCTCCCAGCCCCGCCCACCCCGGCGGGTGAGCAGACAAGCCTCTCGGGCTGGTGAGCGCCGGTCGGCACTGATCCTCTGTGCGGGAATCTCTGCACTTCGCCCTCCGCACCCCTGTGGCTGTGCTCTCCTCCGCAGCTCCGAAGCTCCCCCACTCTGCCACCCGCAGTGTCCGCCTGCGAAGGGGCTTCCTAGCGTGTGGAAACCTTTCTTCCTTCACAGCTCCCTCCCACTGGTGCAGGTCTCATCCCTATTCTTTTGTCTCTGTTTTTTCTTTTGCCCTACCCAGGTACGTGGGCATTTTCTTGCCTTTTGGGAGGTCTGAGGTCCTCTGCCAGCGTTCAGTAGGTGTTCTGTAGGAGTTGTTCCACGTGTAGATGTATTTCTGATGTATCTGTGGGAAGAAAGGTGATCTCCGTGTCTTACTCTTCCGCCATCTTGAATCTTCTCCCTGTCCTTTAGCTTTAAATAGCAAAAATTCCACCAGAGATTCCCATGTTCAATGGCAATTAATGCAAGAATGTTAAAGACATTTTCCATCATTCCCTGCAAAATGAACAGCATCCACCTCTTCAGTAAAGTTTTTGAAATTCTATCCAACCTTCTCACGCTCTCCTTAGCTCTCATGTGATTCTAGTTCTCTTTTACCTCTTTTTAAATATTATCTACTCATAAAAACAAACAAGCAACCAAAAAAGAATGTCTTTCTTTTTACATGATTCTATTGTCTATTTAAAACAGACTGACTAGTTCCAGCACCATACTGGCAACTACAATGTGTGCCTCTCTCACCTGATGTTCTTCATTAATCAGAGACAGTCTGGGGGGAGTTAGAATATTGTATTGCTAACTGACCTTGCCTTCAACATACTTTATAAGGCAACCATGAAACATCATACTAATTAACTGTGAAGAATCCTTTGCTCCTGAAAATACACAACATAATACAGCAACCATACAAAAACTCTTTAAAAAAATATTTTAGGTAGAAACTTGGAGAGTCTTCAAAAATTAAAAGGTATTCTTATAGGCTTTCCCCTGCCTTACTGAAATACCTAGACAATGTCTTCCTGGTATCTCCATCCCTCATAAGTGAAGGGAGAAGATTATTGACATGCTATTACATACATGATTATCTTACAAATTTTATTTATAGAAAAGTTTGCTTATGAAATAAGAATTGGGATTTAAATATTTAAGGAATATTGGCCTTTAGATATTTAAGGAATCTCTGTTAAGTTGCCAAGTTCTGAAATCCAAAGGAGAGCCATAGAGTTTTAAACCATGAGTTGTAAACATGTGATCCTACTTGCGTATGTTAAAGAAAGAAAAAAAACAGAAGAAAAGTTAAATGTAAGCTACTTGAAGAAAACACACACACACACACACACACACACACACACACAAACACACACACAATACATATAATGTCCAGGAAAAAATTCAGCACAATTTGTTAAATAAAAGCATGTTAACCTCTTATTTGCCCCATACTTGGATAAGAAAACTCTATAAATCATGGAATACAGGGTATGGAACATGGTAGACATGTAATCTCTTCTTCAACATTTCCTCTCTCCTTCTCTCTTCTTTTTCACTCTCTCCCTCTCCTCCTGTTTCCTATGTGTTTATATGCATATGGCATCCCTTCCAAAATTAGAACCACACTTGCTTCTACAAAGCCTTCCCTTGATCTCCAAGCCCCTATATCCTACTCAGTGCCTCAAGCACTTATGTGATTTGAACCAGATTGTCCAGTTTGTATCTAGGCACTTGTCTTTGTATGTTATCTCTAAGTGAACTTATAAGTCCTTTAAAGGCAGAAACTACAGATGTATGCCTTCTTTAACATCTATTTGTTTATGTACACGTAAAGACACATATACCCATACACAACGCTTAATCAATGAGTGGCATTTTGACTATTCATTCTAGCACTATAACAAAGGGGCAAGACTGAAGGATCAAAAAGGAGTGATAGATTTTATCTTTTTTTTTTTCACTAGTACAATTTATGATTCTATTACACACAACACACATGAACAAACTGGGGAAGTTACCCCTTGAAAATCAAACAAGAAGAAATGAGTTTGAATTATAACAAGGAAGATTTCTGTCACCAGTTTTTTAAGAGTAAAGTTATTCTTATGTGATCTTAAAAAACTATATCATGCACCATTAGTCTGGTGATTTCCTTCATCGGTGTGGTCAACTTGATATGTTACAGCAATCAGAATCAATATGAACTAAAAAATTTAATGCAAACATATTTATACACATTTATCAGTATCTTGAATGGAGACATCAATATTTTGATAGAGAATCTCTCCTTTGTTGATGTTTACTGGTACTAGATTCTCATGTGACTGATTTCTAAGTCAAACAAAGTAAATAATCCTACAAGTTCTATCACAGTTTTAAGAGTCTATGAAATTCTGTTTCTAGGCACATAATTTGATATCCATCTCAAAATCAAACAGCATAAGGAGCACTAATATGGAAATTTTCCACATATGCAAAAACGCAGGGGTGGATCAAAAAACAACATCTTTAAATGTGTTAAAATTTGTTTTTGAAATGCATTTTGTTGCTTTTAAACAAAATGTTAGTACGTGATTATAACGTTCTAAATGCAGTGTTTCAATCAAGTGCAGAAATAAATCATGAAGGACTTTAGGGAAAAATGTTATTTCATCCAATGTAACTAGAAAACAAACAAGTCCCAGCAGAGAAAACAAATACTGCAAGCTTGAGGTAGAAACCAAATCTCAATGTATCCAAAGAAAATAAGCAAAATTAACATTTCCCCTCAGCAGTCCCTCTTGACAGATGGTCCTTTACTCTCATGCATAGAAAATCACTTCAAGACTCAGGAAGAATTATAGTATGTCTCTAGATGAATTCTCAGACAACCATTAAAACAGTAATTACAATGACAAGACATGGGGAATTATGAACATAAAAACATAAAATCAGATAATAAAATATTAATAAATGTATAAATTTATTTTCACATATTTATATTCTTTTAACAACTTAATATACAAATAAGAGAGCAATTAAAAATTATGTTAGAATGATATACCTATAGCTTAAATTTTATTTAAATTGCCTTAATATTAAACATTGTCTATAATTAAAGGTGATGTTTAATGATAATTTTCTAGAAATGTGTCCATTTTCAATTCCACATTTAATAGAATATTCTTTTCCTTTTCAGAAAATTAAGTCTGTACCATCTTGAGATTTTTGACATATCTTCTGTTCCATGATTTACAAGAGATTACAGCTTTGTAATCACACCAAAGCTACCTTTTAATTCCTAATCCAGTAAACTTCTCTTTCTTCTCGTGTATACATTTCCCTGCAATCTTTGATGTTGTCGAACACACCAGCCCTATTTAAAAAAAAAACAAAAAACTATCTTCCCTAGGAATGCATCTTCTCCCTTGGTTCTTTACATTATTATACTTTTCTCCTTACTTAGACCCTTAAACCAAAACCTGCTCCATAAATGGAAATGGTCTTCACAAATTTGCCTTCTTCCCTCAGTTATTTTTTCTTTACGTAACTCTATCCTAGCTTTACCTACTACGTTTATTGTAAGAACTTACAAATTTGCATTTCCAGCCACAATCTCACTTCGGGGTTCCAATGCTAAAATTTTAATTTTCTGCCAGATTGTTCTATTTTATTATTCACCATCGGCCCAACTTTATGTCATCAGAATCAGTTTTTTCACATTTTCCTCAAAATAATTTTATGAAACCAAACATGTTTCTATTACTTAAACTACTATTCTACCTGTTTAACAAGTCTGAAATATGAGAGCTATCTTTTCCACGTTTCTCCTTTATGCCCAAAATCCAGTTGGTCAAATATCAAAACCTTTACATTGTCCCCATCCTGGACATTTCTACCCCCGCAATTATAGTGAAGATCCTTGTCATCTTCTCTCTACACCAGCAGTATTCAAAATGCACTGAGTACACTCAAGGGTTAACATGGCAATACACTTGGGCATTTGTATTTCTATTTTTGTTAATATTTTATAATGTCTATAAGTTGTTAATATATACAATTTATTTTAAAAACCATGTGGTAGTATGTGCTCCAATTTTTTTTTTTTTTTTTTTTTTTTTTGGTACACGGGCCTCTCACTGTTGTGGCCTCTCCCGTTGCGGAGCACAGGCTCCGGACGCGCAGGCCCAGCGGCCATGGCTCACGGGCCCAGCCGCTCCGCGGCATGTGGGATCTTCCCGGACCGGGGCACGAACCCATGTCTCCTGCATCGGCAGGTGGACTCTCAACCACTGCGCCACCAGGGAAGCCCTGTGCTCCAATTTTTTAACGAAAGGAATGAACAATCAAAAAAGTTTGGATACTTCTGAAAGAATATTTTAATAGCCCCCTAAAAGGTAATTAGCTTTCCTATTTTCAGCATGTACCCTCCACCTCATGAGCACATAACTGCCAGATGAATGCTTCCTAGGCCTAACAATGTTCACCTCGCTATCTGAACAGAGTTCTTCAGTGGCTCTCTATTGCCTCCTCAAGGAAACGCAGTCTTGGTATTGCGGCACTTAGGGTCAACCACACGCTGACCAGATCCCTTCTCCAAACAAACACACAGAAACACACATTATTTTTCCAGCCATAACTTTCATTCTTCATTTTCATAATCTCATCATTCCAATAAAATTAAACCATCTGTAATTATCTAAAATATACCAAGTGCCTCTCTAGGTCTATGAATGTATAAGCCTAATAAAAGCCAGGCCCTCATGCAAAAAGCTAAATAATAAAAATAAATATACAGAGTCATATTTATGGAAGCTCATCCCAACAACCAAAAATAAGTCTTAATGGAAATCCACTCTGCTTGCATGTCTTTAGGATTATTAGAGGAGGTCCAATTTCTAATCCATAAAAACCCATCTTTACTTCTCTCATTAATACCCGGTTTTCTTGTACTCACAACTGCTCTGGAGTTTCCTATATGCCAAACTCCCAACAACCCTCTCCACTTTAGTTCATGAAGCATATCTTTCTGTCTCTACTCTCCATTGTTCCTCAGCTTCTTATTATGTAGCATCTCTAAATAAGATAAGCTATGTAATAGCAAGATATTTTTCTGGTGTTGTCCAGCATTTTCTTCAGAAAAAAAAAAAAAAAAAAAACCCAAAAAACAGGACTTTCCTGGTGGCTCAGTGGTTAAGAATCCACCTGCCAATGCAGGGAACACGGGCCCGATCCCTGGTCCAGGAAGATCCCACATGCCGCAGAGCAGCTAAGCCCGTGCGCCACAACTACTGAGCCTGTGCTCTAGAGGCCGCGAACCACAACTACTGAAGCCCGCACGTTCTAGGGCCCGCGAGCCGCAACTACTAAAGTCCGCGGGCCTAGAGCCCGTGCTCCGCAACAAGGGAAGCCACCGCAATGAGAAGCCTGCGCACTGCAACGAAGAGCAGTCCCTGCTCACAGCAACTAGAAAAAGCCCACACGCAGCAACGAAGACCCAACGCAGTCAAAAATAAATTTAAAAATAATAATAAAAACTTAAAAGGACTATATAGGCTTATTAAAAAACAAAAAACCCCAAAAACAAAAACAGAACTTCTCTTAGGAGATGTGAGTCAGAAGAGAGGAGAAATACGTACATAATCTGGGTGGTGGGTTGGGGGGTTGGGTGTGATGGACACAAGACCCTCATACATTAACAGAAAGCATTTCTATACTCTGGGCAGTCACAATATACCTTCAGCCATGAAAACCTGTTTATATCCAAAAATTGAAATCCTATTTGGTTTTCAAGATATGATCAAATTTCAATGATTTCCTACCACAAAAATTAGTTTCTTTGCTCTCACTGGCCATTATCCTTGATTTATCTTCTAATACATGTTTAACATACAGCCTTTGAAAATAGTCACCATCCTGTCCATATTTTCCTAATACATTGGTAACTTTTGAAAGTCAGAGACTAAACCCTTATCTTCGAATCCACCATGGCATCTATCGGAAAACATTGCAAACAATAGGTAAATGTTAAAATATGTAAGGAAACATCAAATATTGTCATGATGTTTTCAGCAGAGACCTTTTGAACACAAATTGTTAGATTTTCTTGTCTTTTTTTGGGGGGTGGTATTATTATTTAGTAGTCTTTGATAGTCTTGTAGAGTTTTCCCATGTAGAGAATATATCTCTAAATCAAATTATGTATTATAATATTCACTGTAATAATACTTATGATAACTTCAAGTTGGGAAAAAGAATTTATATCCTGACTTTAAATCTGTTCCTCTTCAAAAGGTAAAAATTAGAAAAGAGCAAGAGCTGAATAGTAACAGCTTTTGACATTAAAATAGTATATTTGTTTGAGGTCAGTGCAGCTTATTCAAAAGATACAGTAATTAAATCAGTAAAACATGATTTTACAAAACTTGTATAAGATTCTTAAAAGTTATTAAATCCACAAGGAATGGTACCAGAGAAATAGTCACAAAAGGAGAAATCTAACAGGGTTCTTTTGCTTGCAGGGTTCTGAAACCACATTTAGTAATTCATTCATTTAAAAAATATTTATTTATTATTTAGTGTTTGTCAGGTATTATATTGTAAGGACCTACAGGAGATTAAAGATTACTGAGAAGTTCATCCATTTCTTGAAGAATTAAAAAATTAGAGCCATGAAACAGCTTAGTGATTTAAAGTAGGCTATGAATATATAATCATTCACTATTCAAAAATCAAATGACTTATTGAGTATTGTGTGACAAGTAATTTGCTAGGCTGGAACTGGTAATATAAAGAAAACTCAGTCCAGTTGCTAAAGGAACTTGCAGTCCTGTGCCATAAGAGATGCATTTGCAACATGCAAGGAAAGCAGAAAGAAGCCCCTAACTCTGCCCACAGATGACAAAGAAGAACTCACTCAGGAGTTAACCTTTAGACTGCGTCATGATGGATAAGCAGTGCCTCACCTGGTAAAGGAATAGAAGAAAGAAATTGCAGCCAGAGGTAACTGCATGTGTTAAGGTGTAGAGGAATCAGAAAGTATGACATGTTTTATGAACAAAAGGTCGTTAAACTGAAACAAAGCATGAATGTAGATGAGGGGCAGGGACCAGACTGTGAAGGGTTTTACATGCCACATAAGGATTTTGGTCTTTAATATATTCTGAATAGAATGGAACTCTTCATGTGTCTTAAGCGAGTGAGTAGCCTATCCACATTTATAATTTAGACAAAAAAATTTTTGCTGTGACATGGAGAGATGTAGGGAATAGAGACCAGCAAATTAGATTTTATATATATATATATATGATACTAAATAGACTGAATAGTCCATTCAGTAATGATAAGAATTTTCCCTGAAGTCAAGGGGGATAAATAAAAGGACAGAGCAATGTTTGGATATTAAATCAGCAGAACTTAGTGGCAAATAGTATGGTATAGGATGAAGGAGATGGAGGAGAAAGTAAAGTGAAAATTGGTTTCCAGGTGGCAGATTTGGGTGACCAAGTGCTTGGTGGGTCTATTTATAGAAACAGGTAATCCATCATGGTCATATCTATAAAATATCTGCTATCAACCTGAAAATCAGGTGTCCAAGTCTAAATCATTTATTCAGGCTTACCCTGGGGATACATATATTGGCAAGCAAAGAAAAATTAAGGCAGAAGATTCAAGATCATAAGGTATGGTTTAAATTTTACTTTCATTTGTTGTTATATATATATATTAACAAAAAGTTTCCTTGCTTTAAGCAAACCTCTTACAATAAAATTGGGATTTATATAAATGAATAGTGTTACTATTTCCGTTTTTAAAGAATGAATTACTTGCTTCAGTAAGAAATTTTCTTTAGCATTATCTTAAATAGAGTGTTCCTTAATGATTTTAAAGTAAGATTACACTGGGGTGGAAAACATAGATTGATATATACATATATATACACACACATATACATATCTAGCACTAAGACAGTTAGCTATTTTTCACCAGAACACGAGCACTGGCTGTTCACGGATCATGGCTGTTGTGATGGGTTGGTGGCCACACTGCCCTGGTTGTAGGTACCATGAATATCACCACTGCATTTTGCAGAAACTAGGAAAGAGCTGACGTGAGTTAACGTGGCAATTGAATTTAACACAAATCTTTTGAAGGATCAAACAGCACTCTGCAAATGAGTTCCTAATACACCAGAACAATGTCTTTTCTATTAATTATACATAATATCATATCTAAATGTTTTCCTGTAAGAAAAGGAAAAGAAAAACGCAGTTTTTGAAGAAACATCCGTGTGTTTGTGAAAAACCGGTAAGTAGAATTGCAATGTCCCTATTTTGTGGCCCTGTGATATTTAATTTCATTAGTTTTTTAAGGTAATCATGTAACTTCTGTAATTCAAACTGCAACAATATGATATGAAAAATCAGGAGTTTCCCTAAGTACCCAAAAGCCAGGTTGACTTATCGAGGAGTATTTCAGGAGAACTGGGATGTGTGAAGCAGAACAGGCCAAGGAAAGAAAGCTCAGCAAGGATGGGGTCCAGGCTGGAGTCTCAGTTCAGCCTGATACCATGAGGCACTCTGGAGGACATTCTGCACTGAGTTGGTTCTTGTTTGAGACAAGGAAGCAGCCCTTTGTACACCCATGTTATTCAGTCACTGATGCTTCCCCTCAAAGCACATTAGCTCTCATTGGGCCAGAGGGATGAGTGCACTTGAGGGGACTGGATGAAACAACATCTACTTCAGAGGCATGATACAGAAATATTTTTTAAAAAAGAAGTGTTCTATCTTGCATGAAGTCCAAGTAAGCAGTTCATAAACACAATGTTTAATGGGGGCCGCGAGGTGCTGAGAAGAGAAAATAAATACTAAAACTAGATGTACACATTCCATTCAAAGTTATTGTACACAGAAGGAAAATTAATCGTAGATTCCCCTGAAGTTAATGTAGTACTTATGACTTAAGGAGCTGTAGTAGACAAATTCTAAGATGGCTCTATGATCTCCATTCCCTACTGTAATGCCCTGTATAATCTCCTCCCCTTGAGTCTGGGAGGACCAGTGATTTGCTTCTAGCCAATAGAATATGGCAAAGGTGATGGGATGGTACTCCCACTCCGTTGACGTTTTGTTATGTAGGAGTCTATCTTAGCCAGCTAGAGAGACTACCCTGCCTGCCAGGACAGAAGCAGACACGCATACTATGAATTGCCAATCAAGAGGGCCACATGGCAGCAAACTGCAAGTGGTCTCTAGGACTTGAGAGCAGCTTCCAGCCAGCAGCCAGCAAAATGCCAGGGCCCTCAGTCATGCGGCCACCAGGAAATGAATTCTGTCAAAGATGTGAGGGTCTTGGAAGAGGATCCATCCCTAGTCAGACCTCCAGGTAAGAAAAAAGCCTGTCCAACACCTTGATTTCTAACTATGAACTCCTAAGCAGAGAATTCAGCTAAGCCACAACCTGATTTCTAACCTACAAAAACTGCAAAGTGTTAATAATAAATGCATGTTGTTTTAAAACATTAATTTTGCAGTAATAATTTGTTTTACAGTTAAAAACGAATACACCAAGTAAGTAGAAAAGGTGGAAAACTGGATCTCTAATATATTGTTTGAGGGACTGTAAAGTGATACAACCTCTCTGGAAAACTATTTGGCAGTATCTACCAATGGCAAGCATACATACCCATGCTATGACTTAGCAATGTAACTCCAAAGTATATATCAAACTCAAACGTCTGCACACCTTCACCACAAAACATGTTCCACAATGTTCCTAAAAGTATTTTCATAAACCCCAAACTGGACCCTACCAATTTTCTCTGCTCTACATAATGGATAAATAAACGTGTCAGAGTAACCCAGTGGAGTGCTATACAGCGATAAAAATAAAAGAACTATGACGCTATGCAAGAACATGGATGAAACTTGCATTCATAGTACAAAATAAAAGAAACCTGACACAAAAGATTACATACTGATTCTATTTATACAAAGCTTAAAAACAGGAAAACCAGTTTTCAGTGTCATAAACCAGGATAGTAGTGACTCCTTGGGGGTAGTGACTGGAAGAGGCACCAGTGAGGCTCCTAAGACTCAGAAAAATGTGAAAGGTGCTTTTTCTTAATGTGGATGACACCTTATTTTAGGAAAATTTACCAATTAGTACGCTAATTATTTGTGCACATATAAAAATATGTATATTATTTTCAATAAAAATTTACTTTAAAAAACTAGTATAGGGGGCTTCCCTGGTGGCGCAGTGGTTGAGAGTCCGCCTGCCGATGCAGGGGACACGGGTTCGTGCCCCGGTCCGGGAGGATCCCACATGCCGCGGAGCGGCTGGGCCCGTGAGCCATGGCCGTTGAGCCTGCGCGTCCAGAGCCTGTGCTCCGCAACAGGAGAGGCCACAACAGTGAGAGGCCCGCATACTGCAAAAAAGAAAAAAAAAAAAGCAGCTGGAAATCTGGAAAAAGTATTTGCAACATATGTGACAGGCAAAAGAGTTTGTGTCCTTAATATGTATGTGAATGTGTGGGTGTGAATATGTGTGTGTGTGTATAAATTTCAAGTCAGTAAGACATAGATGTTCAAGAGAAAAATGGGAAAATACCACAAAAGAGCAATTTACAAATATAAATGAGCTCAAAATATAAATTCTAAATAAGTAAATATCATTTCTAATCCACCAGTTGGAAAATGTTTAAATAAATATTAACCAGTGTTAATCAGGGTGTGAGCTCCACCCTGATTAACACTGGTATTAATGTGTTAAGAATATCAGTGTATTACCACCTCTCCTCCACCTCTGCTACTGGTGATGTAAATTGATTCAACTTTTCCAAAGAGGCTTACTCATATTTTTGCATGCTATTAACCTGCTAATTCAAATTCTAGAATTTTGAATCGAATCAGAGAAATATTTGAAGATGCATATAATAGATGAATACTACTGATGCATTAATAGTTTAAAATATTAGAAAATATCATGGAGAACATATTATCTTTTCAACAGCTGATACAAACTTTCCTTTGTAGAGAGAGAGCTACCCTTGTTGAAAAGAGGCAAGTGAAATAATGGAGTAGATTGTAGATACCTACATCATCCAGCACAATTTATCAAAAATATTATTTTTAAGCTCAGCATCCAGAATCAGCATACTCTATTCAAACATTGGAAAAGAATTCAAAAATTAGTAAGATGAGTTATACGGAAAAGAAAATAAATTCCCTGGAAACCTTTTAGCAAGTAGAGACAAAATGTTATGAGAAAAATATTGATTTAATATTTTTGAGAAATGTGTTTACTTCATTTATCTTGATTCATTTAATTAGTTTTATGGAGGGGGGTTGTTGTTGTTGTTTTTTTTTTGCAGTACGTGGGCCTCTCACTGTTGTGGCCTCTCCCGTTGCAGAGCACAGGCTCCGGATGCGCAGGCTCAGCGGCCATGGCTCACGGGCCCAGCCGCTCCGTGGCATGTGGGATCTTCCCGGACCGGGGCACGAACCCGTGTCCCCTGCATCGGCAGGCGGACTCTCAACCACTGTGCCACCAGGGAAGCCCAAATTGACTTAGTTTTAAACATTAACATTTAAAACTCTGAAATTTTAACCTATATCTTTACCTAGTGGTGCAAGCAACATCTATGAAAACCTCTCCCATTGTAGTCACAGTTAAATACATTTAAAGCTACTTTTACTACAATGCAATAAAGTTGACATATTTTAAAAAACATATTGAGACAGCTCGTGGAATAGCTTTAAGAAAAATCTATATAGGAAGATGATTCTCTCTAGATGTAAAGCTAGAACATTTTCATTTTTCAGAAGTTACATATAAGATGTGGTATCATTAAAGTTTTCCAAGTTGAATACAAGTTGACTCTATAAAACAAAGAGTTTGAAAAACACATTCCTCTTAGTATTTCCTTGCAGATGTATGCGTGTGAGTGATATGTGAGGCATCGTTTATTGTTAAGGAGTTATTGTGATCTACTAAGGAATTTAAATTATTCATAGCCCCAGTTTACGAAAAAGTAACTTAAGAAGACTGTTGTTACATAAAACTACTCAATCAGTCCTTGTTTTCACTGACAACGGAACACTTTATCTGACTGAGGAACCACTGAACACATCACTAGAAGTCATAACTAATGTTTTGAAAGCACGAGCTCTAAGGAGGAATTCCTATTCTGTTTTTCTCCTTCTAGGACCTCAGTTTCTTTTTAAATAAAGTATACGTATACAATGCTTTTATCACTTGCTTGACAAAGACATTTTATTATACTACACTATGAATATTGTTAAACACTTTGCACTGTGTAGTGTAATGAAAAAAGCAGTCTCCCTTAGAATGGGAAAAATTTCAAGACATATACGGTCAAGTTGGAAGAGATAAATGGTCACTGACTTCATCTTATGCCATTTTATAGTTCTGCCCAGAGACAAAATATAGACAAATAGTCATGAAATCTTATTTAAAAATTAGATAAAGAAGATGTGGCACATATATACAATGGAATATTACTCAGCCATAAAAAGAAACGAAATTGAACTATTTGTAATGAGGTGAATGGACCTAGAGTCTGTCATACAGAGTGAAGCAAGTCAGAAAGAGAAAGACAAATACCGTATGCTAACACATATATATGGAATTTAAGAAAAAAAAAATGTCCAGAAGAACCTAGGGGTAAGACAGGAATAAAGACACAGACCTACTAGAGAATGGACTTGAGGATATGGGGAGGGGGAAGGGTAAGCTGTGACAAAGTGAGAGAGTGGCATGGACATATATACACTACCAAATGTAAAATAGATAGCTAGTGGGAAGCAGCCGCAAAGCACAGGGAGATCAGCTCGGTGCTTTGTGATCACCTAGAGGGGTGGGAATAGGGAGGGTGGAAGGGAAGGAGACGCAAGAGGGAAGAGATATGGGAACATATGTATATGTTTAACTGATTCACTTTGTTATAAAGCAGAAACTAACACACCATTGTAAAGCAATTATACTCCAATAAAGATGTTAAAAAATTTTTTTAATAAAAATAAAAATTAGAGATTGTTAATCACTCTGACCCAGCATCAATTATCTTTCCTCCTAGGTTTTAAAACTATGAATACTTTTAAAGAAGATGAAGTGCTGAATTCCTAAATTTGATAAACCTGGTCTAGAAAGCAAATATCTGCCAAGATTTTAAGAAAATTGTATATAAATAAACAATATGTGTGCTAAAGTAAATGAAGGTGAGAGAGATGCACTTCTATTACAAAGAATTTACAGTGAAAAATATCTTGCTTACCAAGTGAAAAAGAACACAAACACAACTTCACTGTTTTTTCTTCTTTTTCTCTTTTGTATTCCAAATAAGCTGATTTCCAAGAAAGGTAATGGACTAGTAAATGTCACCACAATTCCACGGGCCAGTGTACTGAATTAATTGAAGCTGCTAGTTGGAAAGATAGTTCTTTTACCAGGCAAGGTGGAGAGCTCTATTTTTCACTCTCCTTCCTATTTTGTACGAAAACAAAATGAATTGACTGTGGTTCAGTATATTCTAGTTACAATCTGTTATATTTAATGACAAGAACACATTAAATCATTTCCTGATTGTATCAGAAATTAGAAAGATAATGGTAGATTGAGATAACATTATTTTTCAAGTTTTGTAAAGTTCTTGGCCCTTTGAACCACATCTTGACTTTAAGAGGTAGTTTAAGATTCCCTCTTAACTAAAAAAAAGTAAGAAAGAGAAGAAAAGGAAAAGCTCGGGTTTCATTAAATCTTCTCTTTATTCAACTACACCCTTTGTAAATTGTAAGGATAAAATTTTTCCAAAACACATTTCAAAATTGAAGAACGTTTTTGTTAAAGATTTAGAACTCTTGAAAATTTTTTCATTAAATCTAGCTTTTGCCTTTGAAAACAAATATAGCTTTTCTTAAGTTAGAAATCAAAATGTAATGCAGTCATGATTTGCTAAATATAACCTGTGTTTTGGTTGCTGGGCAGTGTTTCATCACTAATTAATCACAAAACATTTTTAAACATCATTGTTTTAGTTCCTGTAGAAGATATCATGAAAAAATATAAAGACTGTAAGATATTAAAATATTCAAAAGTTCTGAAGTCTCAGAAAGTAGAAAGAAAAGAGACAGCAGATGTGTGAATTGTAAAAAGTATAACTGACTCTATCCTATGCTATTTTATCATTCTGCAGAAACAAAGTTAAGCTAGACAAATAGTCATTAAATCTTGCTAACAAATTTTTATCTTTAGATAATAAATAATAAATTTTTACACAAAGCCAACAGTCTAGTTTTTCTTAACTTCTTGGCATTTTAAATCCACTTTCATGTTTCAACTTTCCAAAGACTTCTAAATGTATTTTGCATATGGATGTTTATACTGGAATCTTTAATTATAAATATGCTCAGGTACCATTACACAGAGATTCATACGGGGGAACACAATTTAAATTTCTCTCTCTTCCCCAACCTTTTTCTAAGTTTTACAGATACTTTTTACTTTTTTAATGTTTAAAAAATATAAGTTGAACTTCAACTATGAGGCTAAGAGAGTGCCTATGTGTAAACAGATTCTTTGCAATAACTAAACTTAGTAGGAGTTCTAGCCTGGATTTGACCTTGAGTTAAGAAAAGAATGCTATAATGCCTTCCAATGTCTGAGGGGCTTTCTCATGGAAAGCATGAATAGGTATAAGCTAAACAGAGAGGCAGACTTTTATACAACAAAAATAATGACTTTCTAGTAAAGTGAGTTTTTCAGTAAAGCAATAGACTATTTTATTTTATTTTTAAATTTTTCTTGCAGTACGCGGGCCTCTCACTGTTGTGGCCTCTCCCGTTGCGGAGCACAGGCTCTGCATGCGCAGGCTCAGCGGCCATGGCTCACGGCCCCAGCCGCTCCGTGTTATGTGGGATCTTCCCGGACCGGGGCACGAACCCACATCCCCTGCATCGGCAGGCAGACTCGCAACCACTGCGCCACCAGGGAAGCCCAGCAATAGACTATTTTAAAAAGCTTTTCATTACTGAGTTTATAAAGCAAAGGCCTACTTGAAATATTTTAGCAAAAGAGCCAAGGATGTCAGAGAAAGCCTTACAGAGACGTGAAAACAGTTGAATGCCTCCTCCATCAGATTTTATTATTCTAATCTTAACAGGTTTACGGGAAAGGTCCTTGAACAGAATTTGGAATGAATAAAATAGTAAAGAGACATGCTATCTGTTCTATAAGTGTTAATGACCAACTAAACAAATGAGCAAAAGGCAACAGAAAAAGTAGAACCACAGGATAAACACCCAACCATCCTTTAAAGAGACATGTAGGGTATACAATGGAATATTACTCAGCCATAAAAGGAAATGAAATTGAGTTATTTGTAGTGAGATGGATGGACCTAGAGTCTGTCATACAGAGTGAAGTAAGTCAGAAAGAGAAAAACAAATACTGCATGCTAACACATATATATGGAATCTAAAAAATAAAAATGGTTATGAAGGACTAGAGGCAGGACAGGAATAAAGACACAGACATAGAGAATGGACTTGAGGACACGGGTAAGAGGAAGGGGAAGCTGGGACGAAGTGAGAGAGTGGCATGTACATATATATACACTACCAAATGTAAAATAGCTAGTGGGAAGCAGCCACATAGCACAGGGAGATCAACTCAGTGCTTTGTGTCCACCTAGGGGGTGGGATAGGGAGGGTGGGAGGGAGATGCAAGAGGGAGGGGATATGGGGATATATGTATACGTATAGCTGATTCACTTTGTTACACAGCAAAAACTAACACAACACTGTAAAGCAGTTATACTCCAATAAAGATGTTAAAAAAAAGAGGGACATGTAGGGAAGTCAAATTTAAGACCAAGAGTTTCATTAAGAAGTAGCCACTAAAGGATATGCATGCAGCAGAGACTCAATAGATATATGTACCAAAAAGAGACAAAACCCTTGCTCTCAAAAAAATGACCATGACCCTGAGCAGACACAGAAATGCCAGCATTGTCACTATGGTTGAAATTAACATGTGTCAGCTCAGAGGCTACATGTACTAAAGCTCTTTCCGCAGAGTGAGTGCAATGGTCAAAAGTCAATTTATGGACCTGCCAATATATCCTATCGATATTTCAGAAAGAAAGCATAGAAATCAAAACCTTATTTGTGTTTTCTGCTGTGCAATCAGTAACTACACGTACAATTGTTAGGAATTAGTCAGTTGGGCTAACTGTGCCTAAAGAAGGTGAGATGGTGACATCCTTCTCTGGACCGATGTTCCCAGTGGAATCATGGGTCTCTGGGCACAGAATCTGTCCTATTTTTTTTGTAATGTTTCACCTATCAAATTTCAAATCTTTGGAAGGATTTTTGAAAACATTTACTTACCAATCACCTCAGGACTTAAGAACTGAAATCCTGCTGTGTGCTGTATTTCACACCTGCATTTGCTAGAGCCACCACTGCAATATTTATAACTGGAAGACAAGAAAGCTCTATCTATCGTATAGGGGATTTAGCAATATAGAATTTCAAATCCTCTAAAAGATTTCTCATAAATAGTGCAGTTAGCATGATAAGCTATCCCAAACCCTTAATGTCCTTATGATAACAAAACAAGTTACCCTAGGTTACCAGAGAATATGGAAGAATATTATACTACCTTACATTTTGGATACCTGCATCGACAGTGGAAGCAAAAGTCCTTATCCGTTAAAACCTTCACTGAACTATTTAAGGGAGAAATGGTATGATGTCTGGGTTTTGCATTAAAATACTTCAAGATCAAAAAACAGAGGTAAAGTAGAGGGAGATAAGTGAAATAAAAATTATTCATGTTGATGACTACTGAAGCTGAGTGATGACAACACAAGAATTCATTATAATATTCTCTCTACTTTCTGTATGTTTGAAGTTTGAATACTTCCATAATAAACAAGAAATAAAAGCAAAAACTAAAATGTTAATATTAATCTGCCTACATTTTCTGTTCAATTCCCTTCCTTTTGGCTTCCTCATTGGAACCCTGAAGGTAACTCCAGTTCATACAAAAGTAAAAATAAAATCTCAGAAAAAAATTTGGACTGACTACAGCACAGAAATATTCTGATTCTGCTTGCAGATTTATTTTCAACCTCAAATATTAGGTAACAATGGAAATGGAAAGAAGAAAAAAACAAAATGGGGGAGAAATTGAGAGAGAACTATGTCAAGGAAGCAGTGTCTTCAAAGTAAAACAGGAAAGAAGAACCTAAGCTCTAAACTGCCCTTGAAAGTTCAGTCTCTCTTCACCCCAACTCCATTGACCTACTTCTTGTGGGCAACTTTGCTATCCAATAGTCCTGATGGAAAAGAAGGCACTTGGATATCTTTGTGTGGCTGGTGTCACAAAAAGACATCGTTAGCCCCAAAGTGCAATAAACGAATCAGTGGAAGTCCATTCAGCTCAGGATACGCTCAAATGGCATAAAAACTGTGCACAGGCGCTCTGTACAGTTAGACTGGTTTCTGTTTCTTTTAGATATCTGAAAATGAATTTGCTTTGAGAAAACTTAGGAGCTTAACTCTCCAAATTCTTTTTCAGCACTACTGAGGTATAACTGACAAATAAAATTGCAATATATTTAAAGTGTACAACATGACTTGATATACGTATACACTGTGAAAGGATTCCCATCATTGAGTTAACTGACATATCCATTACCTCACATTTTTCCTTTTTTTGGTGAGAACACTTAAGTTCTACTCTCTTAGCAAATTTTGATTATACAGTACAGTATTATCAACTACAGTCATCATTTAACTCTCCAAATTTGAATACAATGGGGAAAAGGTACATTTTAAAAGCCATAAAATATTCAAGTGAGAGGCAAATCTTATATTTCTCAATACATTCATTTTAAAGGAGAAGTACTACATATTTTCAAATTCTGCTATGAGAATAATTACTAAAAGAAATTTCACATGTCCTGATTTGAGAGCTAGGTACCATCTCATCTCCAGCCTGGCTTTTAGGTAGAACCACCTCTAGACTGACAGTTTGCCATATTATAATGCACTCATTCATCTTCTTTTACTAAAATAGTTGAAATCTGCATAAATTAAAGATATACACATTACAGGTTTATATACTTATAAGCAAGAGTAAAAAAGAAAAACTTCAGTGCAAATCTAGAACTTGAATAAATAATATAGTAAACTCACATTTTCAGGTTAGTTTAATTTCCTGATTTATAGCAGATATGTTATAATTTAAGGGTATTTGAAGAAGGAAATCTGGATCAGAGCTAATGGATAAATAACAAGTCCCTACTGTATAGCATACAGAACTATGTTCAATATCCTGTAATAAACCATAATGGAAAAGAATATAAAAAAGAATGTGTATATATATGTATAACTGAACCACTCTGCAGTACAGCAGAAACTGACACAACATTGTAAATCAATTATACTTCAATTAAAAAAAATTTGGATCAGAGAAAACCAAATTTTTATCTTCAGAAACTTTGAGCTATAACATATAATAATAATAACTAACATTTATTAAGGACTTTCTCTGCATAAGAATTATTCAAATACTCTATGTAGATCATCATGCAACCATTATCACAGCTCTCTGAGTAGATTTATTAAGAATAGATATTTCCAAATAGAACCTAAGACTTAAAGGATTCCTTAACTTGCCTGAAGTCACAAAACCAGTAAATGGTGGAATAAGAATTACCAGATTGTATAACTTTAAAGACACTACTCTATAGTACCCATCAGGCATTGGTGTAACTCTTATAAGCTCACAGCTGTAGAACTGTACATGCTAACTTCTCTGGGCCGATGTACAACTTAGCCCACCAATTCCTCATGATGGGAAAATGTATGTCTTCCTATCCTGGACCTTCAGGAGAAAGAGATAGTGGTTGAAAAATTAGCTAGCTGTAAAGGTAGTGGCAGTCTAGAACTGCTGAGTGTAGAACAGGATCATTAGATTTAAGGATACCGTTTAAAAGGAACTTGGCAGAAAAATTACACTGGGGACTAACAGGCTAGTGTTAAGAGTATAAACTGGATTAGCTGGAAATATGGTTCCCAATAGGGAAGGCACTTAGGTGAGGCTTGGGCAAAAAGGGATATTGACTCTGAAGTTCAAATGGGGAAAATCTCAGTAGATTGTTCAACTAATTCTAGAGGTAATTACAGAACTTTTATTGTTCCCGGACCGGGGCACGAACCCATGTCCCCTGCATCGGCAGGCGGACTCCCAACCACTGTGCCACCAGGGAAGCCCCATCATGGCCATCTTTGACTATATAAATCATCCATAGAGAATTTCAGGAGTACTGTTGTATATTCCTTTAAGAAATCTTAATCCTTTTATACAAAATTCAATTTTATAGAAGTAGGCAATTATTTAAAGACAGATATACTGATGAAGACTGGATTCAAATTCACTGATACATCTTTAGTTATAAAATATCTATGGGTCTTTAGGTCATTAGGCTAACACTGACAACACCTAGAGAGAGTAGTGTTTTGAGATATGAACACATCTTCAATATAAGTGGTTGGCCTCCCAGGTCAACTACTTTAAGCACGTATCAGCTCAAGTCCTTGGGAGAAGCAGATGCCAAGATGGAATCAGATGTTGAAGAGATTTATCAGAGGACACACCTATCACGGATAAACAAGAGGAGGTACAGTAGACAGGGAAAGTCCTTAGACCACAACTGCAGGTCTCATACCAGCGAGAGGAGAGGGGCAAGAATGAAGGATTGGTTAGGAAGAGCCTCAGAGCAGTTCTAAGAATGTGTCAACCAGGTCGACGGGGAGCTAAAGCCATGACTTAGAGGAGTCCCATGTCTTAGAGGAATAGACCTGCACTAGTGCCCCCTCAGTGCCCACTTATTGATTGAGAGCACCCAGAGGAAATGTGGCTTCAGCAGGGATGAAGCGGTGAATACAGAGGGGCGGCAGCCAAGGCTGTCAGTCAAGCAGGATCTGAGCAGCACATTTCCATGGCCGTTTCAAAACACAACATTTATATATATATATATATAAATGTTACATATATATTATATATATATAATACAATCATTAAGAGCAGTTCTGTTCGTAGGGCTCAAACCATCATGACACTCTATCTTTCTCTCATTTTCATGGTTTTGACTAATTTTCAACTTTCTGCCACAGAATGTCAGGTACAGGTGATATCAGAGATGAAGAGGCAAATCAGTCACTGCCATTTTCATGGAGAAAACGGCCATCTTCACTCTCCATGCTTGGGCAGGCCTTTCTAGGCATGAACTTAGAGATCTAGATTCCCCTCCCCACTTCTTTCTATTCCTTCCCTTTCACTCTTTGATAGAAATAAGAGTACAGTAAGCCTTTACCCCCCCCACAAAAAAAGTAGAAGAAAATTTTAAAGCAAACTCCTTTTTAATCCATTTGTAGCCTGCTTTAATTTACCTGTCAAAGAGAGATGGGATTTATGCTGCTGATTCTGTGATGTTGTACAAAATGGTAAATATCAGCACTAGAATTTGGATTTAAATAGGCTTAAGTTTGAATGCCAACTCGGCAGCTTATGAATTATGTGACATGGGACAAGTTCCTATTATCTTTCTTCACCTGTAAGATGGGCATAAAATATTACCTTATAGAAATGTCAAGAAGATAAGAAATAATTTATGTAAATGACCCTGGCACATTATCACATTATGAGTAAGTGTTTGATAAACTTTCTTACTGTTAAAAGATCACTTATATTTTCAGGAAATAATCTCAAAATTCTGGGAGATTACAAACAGCAAGTAACACTTTACAGACATTAAACCTTCCTAGAAATTTTTCTGTAAAACATAAAAGGGTCAATCTGCTTTCTTAGTCCATGCTAATTTGTTGAGTTATAAACATTTTTATATTAAAAGCAAAAATGATAAAAATATTTAAGTACAAATTAGCATTCCTGAAATTCAGACTTAAGGTTTGCAAACAAGACAATTGAAATGTAACCATTCCTTTCATTTCCCACTTTAAGAAAAAAAGTGAAAAACAATCTTGAGCAAATTATGTATAAAATAGCATCAAGGTCCATTGGGCAGTAACAATGCTATCTTCCTGCAAACAGTGGCTCTCACACCACAGTGTTTAGGCTCACAAGGTATGAGCTCTGAAATTAAAATTACATCCTGATGCTGTGATAGAACTTTTGAAAAATGACTCTTTATTTGGAAATTATATTTGAAAGAGAGGGTGAACATCACAGCTTTAATGTACACTTACTATTTTTATCTAGTCATGGGTGATAATATTTCCAGAGATACCCAAATGACAGAATAGATAGAAACTTGATTCAAATTTAGAGAGAATGATTATCACGTGCTGGGTTCGACAGAACAATTAAAACAAGTTCCTCATCTTACATGAATTGTATTTAATACTGTATTCAACTTGGGAACTGTAAAATAGCATAAATCCTAAATATAAAACAACTAGCACTACTTACACTTCTCAGCACCCAGATCACATATAAGCGTGGAAATGTGTTCTGGGAAGATCAAATTTCCCATCTAGTTGTCTAAAGGACATTAACGCTCCATTATTTATTAGGTCTATTATAAAAGAAATTCCTGCATGGTCCCAAAAAAGAAAAAAAAGAATTGTCATGGTTCCCAGGGAGAAAAAATAAAAAGCAAGGATTATCCTTGAAAGCAAAGAAGAGAATAGAATTTTTGTCTTTTTTTTTTTTTTTTACCAAGTTGTCAGAGGAGTTGCCATGGGCACCACTAGTCGCCTCGGTTTAAATGTCAGATTTCTCTTCAGCTACTGTCTTTTTAGCATTTTTTCTTTGTTATTCTGTTTTCTTCTCCGTCTTTTTTCTTTTCAGGATTTAACTAAACATCTTTTTGGTTATACTATTCTTGAAGTACCTTTTTTTATTCCCCAAAAGACAAAAAAAAAAAGCTTTTGCATTTAAGTGAGTAAATCATTGCTTTTTATGTTCACTCATTGTTTCATTGCACCTATATTTATATGATGCAATAGAAGTGAAAGAATTTAAATAATACAGAGGTATCCAAATACAATGAAGTAGTGTTAGGCACTAGAAATAACAGAATTTAACCTCCTTAGTTGCCATTATGCAGTATGCTACCGTATGGCATATAGTGCATTACATTATTGTCTTGAGAGAGAGAGAAAGAGAGAGAGAGAGAGTGTGTGTGTGTGTGTGTGTGTGAGAGAGAGAGAGAAAGAGAAATAAGGAAGTACCAATGAAGAGGCAAATGAGAAAGATAAAAATCTTATTCTTGGGAGTTCCCTGGTGGGCCAGTGGTTGGGACTCCTGCTTCCCCTGCAGGCTGCAGGGTGCATGGGTTCGATCCCTGGTTGTGGAAGTAGGATCCCACAAGCCACGTGGTGCAGCCAAAAATTAAATAAATTAAAATAAATAAATAACGTTACTGTCCTTAAAAAAAATTTTTATTCTTAAGGGCAAGATTAACATGGGCTAGTCGCTGTGAGTATTTGAAGTCATATGCCTTACATCGAAGTTTAAAAGTTTAAATCCAAGTTTTAGAAAATGGTGGACGAAAATCAGGTTGCCCGATCTGGCAGGAGCAAACAGAATTGACTTTTTATTCTTAAGAAAAATGGATTGGCAAGTTGATTGTGTTCCTAGGCTTTCATTGTCTAGAAAGCAAAACCAAACTCAACAGTCTGTCCTGTGCTTTTACTCCTCCCCTTTGAAAAGCTGGGCATTCATGTTTTGCATACTTTTTGCTGGTGTTAACATGCAAATGAACATAACTGAACGCTGAAGCAGCTTCATGAATAGGAAGGCCGGCAAGTGGAGGGATTTATATCTCTGTTGATGCGGTTGTGTCAGGCCCTCTCCTGTGGGTCCCCAGCGTGAGCGCCATAATTTGCATAAGTGAAGGCCCACTTCCCATTGGAGGGAAAAGGAGAAGGCTACATGTCTGTCAACTGAATGCTTGTGGGCTAATCACTACAGAAAAATCCATGTATTATGTGAGTGGATTTGAATAACCCTTCAGGAGAGGGGTGGCACAGAATTACTGAGTAATCCATTTAACTTCCCTCCAGACCAGCAACATGGCCCTTTACTTCCTACTTAAAAAGTCGACTGTCCTCAAATTAAAAGACTTTTAAGGTTTCATTGCTAGAGGACAAGTTAGACTAGTAAACTGTGGAAATTGGATGGTTCCACAACTTCCAGGAAAATGGTATATACATCTGAGTAATTCCTTAGTAAAACTAACCACATGTTGTAAACAAACCACAGAGCAGCAGTTAAAATACTACTCTCTTAAGAGTAATAAACTGCTATTGTACCATATATCATAAAACAGTTTTGCAAAGTATACAACGATAATGATGTTTGAATTCCTCTGGGCAGGAAGGAAAGAGGGAGCCATCCAAGGGAGAGGAAGGAACTCAAGAAGGACAAGGAGAAGAAGCCATTTTGAATTCCCTTCCTGCCAGAAGGACGTCCTGGCAGAGTGTTCATCCATTTTTATCTTTGGTTTTCTATCTTGTTTTAGTAGGAAAGAAGCATCCCCTCACACATAAATAATTCAAAACTTGAGTCAAGTATGTATTGAAGGTTATGCTATGAGCTCAGTGTTGTAGGTAAAAGAGAAAAATAAGACAAAGGGAGAAACAAGGCAAGTGTGAAAACTTGAAAGCAGGAAAATATAGAACTAAATGTACAGCTGTGCTGTAAACATCATCAAAAGCTACAGGACTTCCCACAAGGGGGAATGTCTATCAGGGTTGAACTGGTTAATTGGCATCAAGGCAGTAATGGGATAAAGCGTAGGTCCTAAAGCTGTGTGTGTCCACACACTTGGCTATTTACATTTAAATTTACATACAAGTAAAATTAAATATAAGTAAAAATATAATCTAAATATAAGTTTTTCACTCAAAACAAGTGCTTAATAGCTACATGTGGTTATGCAGATATGGGACATTACCATCATCCCAGAAATTTCCACAGCAGAGTCCTAAAGGCTGGGTCTGATTTGATGTAGAGAAAGGGCCAGGTTTGCAATTTCTGGCATGGGGGCTATGAGTACACACAGAAAAGTGGAAAAGAATACGACATTAAGTTCCTGAGCAAAGGAAAAGACTAGACTGACAGGACTAGAAATTTCTATATTGGAAAGAAAAGGGAAAAAATACAAGGAAAACCTCACCTAAAGACCTATGAAACTCAGGCAGATGCGCTGAACAAGGAAACAACATGACAAAAGCTGTATTTAGGGACAATTATTCTGGCAGCAGTATGAATGGATCAGGGAAGGAAGCATCTAAAGATAAGATTTCTACCACGGCTGCCGCCATAACCCTCCTGTGCAAAGATGACAGTTTACACCATAGGAGTGATGGTGGGATGGAAGGAAAAGAATGAATTCTTTTTAATTCTTAAGAAACATCATCTCTAGAAATTGGGAGTGGGTAAAATAGAAAATCGGGAGAGGTAATAAATAATCACTTCAAGTTTGTTAATGAGTGTCCAGGAGAACAGCAAGCCTTCAAAACAGAAATAGGAATCGGCTAGTGGTTCTCAGCCCTTGCCTCCCTCTCTGTAGATCCTGTATACCCCCCATCTTTCACTTTCACACTCTTCAAAATGATGATTTCACATCTTCTCCTCTTGGGCCCCTGCCTCCTTCACCACCAACTGATGATCTTGTGATGATCTTGTCTCACACTTTTCTGGGAAAACAGAAGCCAGCACGAGGGAACTCCTCCTTCCTCCCACAGGCAGCCAGCTGCTTTCTGCCACTCTCTTCCTCTCTCGTCTCAGTGAAGAAAGTGACCCTCCTCCCACCCAAGGCCAGCTCTGGCGCCCTCCTCTTACTCACTGAAAGATCTCACACTGAAATGACCTCTCCTCTTCGCTCTGTTACTGATCTCTTCCTCTGGCTTCTTTCCCATAGCACACAGACAGTGTATTAGCTTATGAACTTGACCATTTCTTCCACCACCCCCCCATTGCCCATGAGCCAAATGTTGGATGAGATTGACTCTCACCTTCAGCTTCAAGGTGGAAGCAATTCAGGGAATGTTATTCCCGTACACACAGCTATTGATTTGGCGAGTGGCAGGAACCCAGACTCTAGCCATTTAATTCATGACATTTCTCTGGACGTTGTGACTGATTTATGTTAGTCCAATCAGAGTGAATGTCAGGACTTGTGTTTCCTCTCACTCTGATCCGTATGCTGTAAAGATATGAAAGCCAGAACTACTGATATTATTTTGCTATTATAATAAAAGCTGAATCTGAGTATAAAGAAAAATGTAGGCAACTGTAGAACAGAGAGCTGCAGAAAAATACACTTGGAATCCTTAATTCTGGACTTTTTCAGTTACGTGAATCATTCCAATTTTTATTCTTATCGCTTAAGCCAATTTGAATTGGAATTTCTGCCATTTACAACCAAAAGCAAGGTAACAGATACATAAAGTATCTCTACTCCAAATGCATCCTTCCTTGACCCCTTGTCTCCCTGTATCTACCATAATGTTTCTCTGTTCCCTGTCAAAACAAAACTACTTAAAGCATTTATATAGTTTCTCTGTTACTGCCTCATTTCCTATTTGCTCTTCAACCTCATCTACTTGGGCTTCCCTTTAACATTCTACTGAATTGTGGTTACCGTTAGCACCAATTACTCCATATTACATCCAAAGATCACTTCTTTTGATTCATTTTGCTTCATTTCTAAGCCACATTTCACAATTCAACAGAATTGACAGTTCTATCACAAAACATATTTTTCTCTTGTCTTCAATGAAACTATATGCTTTTTGATTTTCTCCAGGCTCACAACTGTCAGAGCTCAGTTGCAAAAAGTAGAAATCACTTTAGCACGTAAAAGATAAAGGGATGTAATACAGGGAATTAGGAGCTGTCCAAATGATGGCGAGGTTGGAGGATCAGGCTCTCTCTAAGTCCTGAGGTGAATCCCAGAATACTTCAGAGTCACCACAATCAGAACTTTGGATAATTAGAAAGTCACCCGGAATTCTTGTCTCTAGGAATATATATTTTAGTTGTAATCCATAAATACCACCATCATCCTCTCAGTTTCTTTAGCCAAAACCTCAGGAATCAACCTCAAGTTGTCTCTTTTTCCTTATTCTCTGAATCCAATCAATTAACAAATCAGTCAAGTCTAACTCCCAAATAAATCCTGCATCTACCGTTTTCTGTTATCCCTGCCACCACCATCCTAGTATAAGCCTCCATAATTTTTCACGAAGACTATGGGCAGAGCCTCTTAACTGGTCATCCTGGATCAGCTATTTTGCTCATTCTCCCCATAATATCCAGAATGGTCATCTTGTAATCAAAATTAAACCATAAAATTTTCTTCCTCAAAGTCCTATAGCGGTATTCAATTGCACCTGCAATAAAATCCCAATTTCTCATATTCTGTGTGGACTAGTTCTGCTCACCTATCTAGCCTTCTCGTATCTTTCCCCTTTGTCCATGGTCCTCCGTACACACTAGCCTCTTAGTGTTCTTGGAACACGTCAACCTGATCCCACATTAGGGCACTTGCTTTCACTCTGCTCAGTAGGTGCTTCTCTCAGATATTCACAGGACCAGCCCCTGATCTTTCAGCTTTCAGCAATTTCATAGAATGGTCTTCTCTGATTTCCAAATCTAACATACCCTCTCCCATGCACTCTCTATCTCATCACCCTGTTTATTTTCTTCATAGCAACCTAACCATTTGAAATTCTCCAGCTTACTGTCTATTAAATCCAAGAAAGCAATGATTGGTTTGGCATCCTCTCCCCCCTATGTCTAGCATCTCATCTTAAGTTACAGCAGGCACTCCATAAATGTCTGTTGTACACTTGATTGGATTCTTGGCAAACAGCTACAAACGAAATAAGTGCTTAGAATCCCACATGTATATTTACCTAGGATAGTGCTATCTGGTAAGTAGCATAGTATAGCGACAAAACTTCTCATTCCTCTGTAGTGATGGGACTCTCTTCTGGGACAGGCATGGGGCAGAACCAGAACACAGAAAGGCAAATTAGGATTAGAGAAAACAACCACTTAGCACTAAGATCTGAGGAGAAGGGAAGCCATATCCTTTCACATTTGAGAAAAATATTAGCAAACATTATACTGATTTCCAAATTTCACTGAAGATAGAAGATTGTTTCACTTGTAAACCAAATCCAAGATATCACAGAGGCCTACACAAAATAAGCCAGAGTCTTTCTAATATTTGGAAAGTCTTTAAATTACTGAAAGGTATCCTCTAACTAGGCTGCATAAGAGTGAAAATTATCCTAAGTGATTCCTGAAAGATGCAATGTAAATTTGAAAAAATATAATGTTTAGAAGCTTAGGAAACCAAATGACTTTACAAACAGTTCTAGATGTGGGATGTGTTAGAAAGAAATAAGATCATATTTTTTAAGAATTACCACCATATTTGATAAGGAAGACTGAAGCCTCTTAGAAGGACTGATTCTTAGTCTGGATTGATGGTGTTTCAGAAAGTCTCCAAATTTAAGTGAATTGGCTGGCAAGAAGAGGAATACTTCTGGAAACTTCACCATATTTACGGGACAATAATATCTCCTGATGAGAGGAAAATTGGGCTTCTCTGGAATACATCAACCAACAATCAGTCTTGGATTGGTTGTGTGTCAGAGAAAATCCTAACTCAGGTTAGCAGGCAGAAAACAGAATGTTTTTATTCCTAGGGCCCAGTTTTAAATAGAATAATATTATTATTACTTCATACTTGTTTGTGCATTGGTATTTTCTACACAAATTCATGGTATTAGTACACTTTCAATCAGTAATATAAATTTCACCTAATTCCTTTTATTCATATCATAACATAATGACTATTATGATCCTTAAAATGACTGCCACAAATTGTGTATTTTTATTTACTCAAAACTAAAGATAACTGAGACTTTTTTTGCTGTCAACTATCAAGCTTCCTTACTCTACAAGGAGATTGATATTATTAATTGTTAATTACATTTTTCTCCTTTTTTCTGCCTTTATATATCTCCGTAGTTCTTTTTCTTTTTTTTAATTGAAATATATTTGGCATGTAACATTGTGAAAATTTAAGGTGTACAACATGTTAATTTGATACATTTATATACTTTAATGTGATTGCCACTATAGTGATAATTAGCACCTCTGTAGTTCTTTCTTTATACCATTTTCTTCTTGCTTTCAATTTTTTTATGATTTAAAGTTTCTTTTCTTTCCAAGACTAAGTTCTGCTCTTCCTGGGTCCTAAATATCCTCCCATATTTTCATGAACCTCTTCCTTTCAATTATCTCTTCCTTTTCTGGGGTACCTTGTCTCTTATTTACCCATGTTTGCAAAAGGTCCAGTGGATGCTTAAGGGAACTTCCAGCCAAACTGATCTCTAAGGACAGTAAGGCGTTGCCTAAATGCTCAGAAGTACTGCAGAAGTTAGCTCAGGTTTCTATATGTAAACTACTCATATAACTGGCAAGATGTAAACTGGCAACCTACCACAAAGTAGACAGCACCCTCAACTGAATATAAAAACGCTTCTCATCATTACAATCTTTTTCTAAAATTTAAGTATCACTTTTTTCCAAGACAACAACAGATCCCAATGTTTTTCTCTCTCACCAGTTAGCTAACAGCCCTTACATCACCAATTTTAGATACTCCAGGCTTCAATGTTTTTCGATTGCCATTAAAAAGAAAAGTTGGTTTTATCCAAACTGACTACACTAGCTTATCAACAATCCCCCCAATACATGATTTTTTGATCCCTTCTCTGTACTAAAATTGTTTACCTACACCAATGAATTAAAAATCAACAAATACGAAGACCTTTTGTCAGACCTTAATTCAACTGATTCTGTAGCCACTGATATTACTCTATAAACTCTCCTACATGAGTTCAGTAATTCCACATTCTTAATTTCCCTTGTACCTCTTTGACCCTTCCTTAAAAGTGGAAAACTCCCAAGAAAGCATTCTCCAAACATTCACGCTTAGGGCTAACACATTGCCATGTCAGATGAGTCCCACAGTTCTACCTAGATTCCAGAAATCCCTTCTATGCTTCAGGTCCACGGTTTCAGTGCCTGTTTGCTCTCTTCGTCCTTCACCTCAAAACCAAGTGCTCTCTCCTCCTTAAGTATATAATGCTCTTTAAAAGCGAAGTCTTCATGAGAAGACGAGAGTTATCTCGAAGTACCTGGAGAACTGGTGTACAGAGGGAAAACTAGACACCACATGAAGTATCAGAGAAGGGTACCTGTACCAATAAGCAGAAGTCTCAGAGAGGTAGATTTTCAGCTGCTTTATATAAAAACTTTCTAGGGCTTCCCTGGTGGCGCGGTGGTTGAGAGTCCGCCTGCCGATGCAGGGGACACGGGTTCGTGCCCCGGTCCGGGAAGATCCCACATGCCGCGGAGCGGCTGGGCCCGTGAGCCATGGCCGCTGAGCCTGCGCGTCCAGAGCCTTGCTCCGCAATGGGAGAGGCCACAACAGTGAGAGGCCCACGTACCGCAAAAAAAAATAAAATAAATTAAAAAAAAATGGAAGGTTTTACAAGAAATTTTAGAGTAATTTATATTAGATGTTTAATAAGAATATACTTATTGCTCCCAGTAAAGTTACAGAATTATGACTTACTATTGCACCAGTAATTTCTTTCTAATAAATTTGGAGTGTTGTAGTGTCAATAAGATTGATTAAATGGCAATGCCTTTCATTTATATGTCATACATCAGATAAAATTATGCTTCAGGTGAATTCATATTAGCACTCTCTTTTCCTTTGCCTTGAGGAGGCAATGATTTCTTAAACAGCACACGAAACATCATTAACCATAAATAAAAGAATGCTGTATTGAACATTATTAAAGCTGAGAACTTTTTTTAATAGAGAAGTTTGGTTCATCAAAAATACCATTAACAGAATGAAAAGACAAACCATATACTGAAAGAAGATATTTACTATACATAAATATGACAAGGTACTCATGTCCTGATATACAGGTCAAAATGAAAAGGCAAGCTTTTCTGTTTCTAAGGTTGTACTTCTCATCTAATCCATAAGGCACATTCTTTAGATCTAAATGGAGGATTCAGATGGAGTTATCTCTGTTCCATGAGAACAGAGTGACCATGAAGACCGCATTACCAGCAGAAACTAAACGGCATTATCTGGCCTTTAGGTCTGAATTCTAGTGAAATATTACAGTGTCACACTTGGTACATGTATGTATTATTTTAGATGAAAAAGATACTCACCAAGTGGAACAGTTCCTATATTTCTCCTGTTGCTGTAACAGTAGAATTCCAGTGTACTTTATTCAAAATGTTTATTATTAATTTTCTTAGTAAGTGGTCTCTTAGTAAGTGCAATTCAAACACAAGATGTTCAGATGGAATATGGGTGAGAAGAGCTATTAGTTTTGCCTGAATTGCTCTTTCTTTTGTTTCTTGGACTATTAACTTTTATGATGGCTATTAACATTCCCTAACTCTGCATTCTCAGTAAGTCTTTTTTTTAACAGTTACATTTTTTAACTTACGTAAGCTTTCACTTTTACATTTTTAGTAATCATCTCCTGGTAGTATCAGACTGTTAGTTAAGCAGAAATCTACTGCTTGAATAGTTTCCCTGGCACCAAGACTCCAAAATTGCTCTAACCTAAAAGACTACTTTCTGGTGGCACAAACCTCAAACATCAAAGACCATTCATTCATACAATTACTACTTGAGATTCTGTAATTGAATTCCTCTTTTTTTTTTTTTTTTTTTTT
>NW_020173199.1:777694-840567 GCF_003031525.2 Neophocaena asiaeorientalis asiaeorientalis | reverse complement strand
TCCTCCTGGACCGGGGCACGAACCCGTGTCCCCTGCATCGGCAGGCGGACTCTCAACCACTGCGCCACCAGGGAAGCCCTGAATTCCTCTTTTTAAGACTAAAGTCCTCTGAACTCATAGTACAATCAATGATTTTGCCTATTTTTGCCAAGAACAAAAAAATTAGTACATTATAACTGTTTGCTACTATATGTAATAAGCCGCAAGAAGACAGCTACTACTGTTCTTTCCATTTTATTGATGAAGGCACTAGAGCAAGGTCTGGTTAAGTAATTTGACCAAGTGGTAAGTGGGAGAGGCAGAATTTGAGCCTCTTCACCCCCTTCTCTTAATTTTAATTTATTGTTTCGATTTTTACTGCTGAGATTTTCAGATATCACCTCTTTTTGCCTAATTTTTGAAACAAAAGAAAATAAGTATAAAACCCTGTAATGCTGTGACCCATGATAATGTGAAGTTGGACATGTCATGATTGTTGTTTGGCTCTCTCCCTTGCCCAAAACTTGTTCTCAAACTGAGTTAGTTTAACATTTGCGCTCCTCCTCCGAATGCTGTTAAACGGTTCTATTATCACTAATGCAAAGATAAAGAGGCTCTCAAGTAACTTGGCCAAGGTCACAGTCCCTATAAGAAGTGAAACAGGATTTGGGGTTTTGAACACAGACACAACCGAATTCAAAGCCCATGTTCTTTCCAACTTGTATACTGTTTCTTTTGGTTCTTTGTATATAATGGATTGCTGCTATTGTAAGACAATTTATTAATACTTTGGAAGGGAACGTGCCATATATTTTATAATTTACTTCTCATCCAGATGAAATTATTAACAAATTCTAACTACAACTTCCAGTCATAATATAGTTTTACTTCTTTTCTACTCAGCTCAGCACACACTGTTTAAAATCAGGTGGTCAATAAGTAATTGGAGGGTTGGGAAATTCTTTGGAATAAATATAATTTATCTTCATCAATTAATATGTGTAGAATTCTATGCTTATATTTACCAACTAATTCCTGATAAGTACTTTTATCGAACACATTTCATTTTTAAAAGTCTTAATCACCAGAAGCTGATTTTACATATTTAATAAAAGTAAACAGCTATACCAAATGCGCAGAAATTAAAGCAAAACTTATCTCTGCATTATCAAATTTACCTAGGACTTCAGTATAGAACTAAGCAAATAGTTCAGATTCAACTTTGAATGAAAATGTTGATAAGCCTCAACAAAAGCCTCTTACTTGATTTTATTTTGCTCTTGAAATAAACATCTGAATTTACTAACTAATTTAGAGAGAACAATGAAGGAAATAACAAAATCATTCTGATAACTTCATCAGAATATTTCCTGATAATATGTGTTGTCAGCCTGAAGAACTGAACTTATAAGACACTGGCAATTGTATTTAAAATTATTATTAAATAGCAACATTTATATTCACTATTTCTAATTTTTGTTGAACTGAAAATAAGAACCATTAGTTTTTATTCCTGTTTATACAAAGCTAATATTTACTATTATATAACATTACAAAATTATAAAACCACTGTCATCAAACAAATCAACAAACACATCAAAGTTCTAGCTTAATCCTAGCATGAAAATAACATAGTATAAACCTCCTAATTTATTCTCTTTATATCACATTTCTTTCTCCCATCCCCAGCACTCCTCCTCAAAATTTTCCCACAACTTCTCACCTAAAGCATTTCTTTATATTTATTTAGGGATACAGATACTGGTCCTGAAAAGTTTATTCCAGCCAATATTAAAAACTAAATAACAAGTGAAATTGGACTTAGTAGATATTAAAAATTGAATTTCAAAAGCAGTCCAGATTTTTTATTTTAAAATAACACATTAAAAAGATAATTTCTTCCTTCCAAAATAATAAGAAAAAGAAACAGGAATGCAAATTCCATCTGCAATGAAACTAGAAGATTTCTACAAACCAGAACTACACAATTTGATGAAGTGCTATTAAATGCAGCGAAGGTCAACTGGAGTACAGGGTGACTCAAGAGAGAATGTCTTAGAGTAGTCTCTAAGTAAGAGGATCACTTGATGTGCAAGATCAACAATGTCTTGCTTGGAACAAGAACAGAGACACAGGGAGGTGAGAGAGCCTTCCTAGATCCAGTTTGTCATAGAATTTTGAGAAGCAGAGAAGATGGCACTGAACAAGGATCCACATAGCCAACCAGATCTGCAGAAAGGCATCAGTCGGTTGGACACGGGAGGAGAAAGACTGCATTACAAGGAGCCTAAAGCGTCAATATCAGTGAGTTGGGGAGAAATAAAAGTGAAAAAATACTCACTTATAAACATAACTACATATCATGGGAGAATTTCTACTAGAGGGAATACAGTCCTGGTCTCATCTCCACACAGACATTTTGCAAATAGTTGATACATAAAGAATTTATCTCATTCAAAAGAGAGTATTAGTTAAAAAGAAACCAGAGTAGATCTAATATGAAAGATTAGAGAAGAAAAGAAACAGGGAGAAAATTTAAACAAAATACATTACCCCCAAAATGTTACCACATTATCAATGAAAACTGTGGCCCATGGTAGAATTATAACTTTAAATAAATTTATGACATAATGGCCTCACGAAGATAAGGGTATGTATCTCAGGGAAGATACAGGACAATAACAGATACTGGAATTGTGACATGTCAGAACTCAGAGAAGAATGAGAAGAAAACAAATAGTAATATTATAGAAATGAATGCAAAATTAGAAATACCATGAAGAAAACAGACACTTCAGAAAAAGATTAAAAAATCATAATGGCTCTGAACTGTCCATTAAATTTTTCTGTAAACCTAAAACTTCTCTAAAAAATAAAATCTATTCAATTTTTTTAAATTTCTGAAGTATTCACCAAAAAGGCATAATGGAAGATTTGAAGGGAAAAAGCAAAATGAACTCTCGTTAATGCAAAAAAAATTAAAAGTTTAAAAATAAATGAATATCCTTTTTCATTTCTATTTTTAAATTTTATTCCTAAAGTACCAGGCAACAAATTTAGGGAAACAAGCACATGAGACACAAAACTGGATGGAGGAAATAAAAGTATCATTATTTGTTGATAATACGATTATTTGCTTGAAAGGCCAATAAAATCAACTGAAAAACATTTATAAATTTTAAGAGGAATTATTAAGTACAAGTATGAAATTAATATCCAGAAATCAATAGTCTTCAGAGGCAAATAACTAATTAAGAAGCTAATGGAAGAAAATGTCATTCATAATACTACCAAAATGATAAAATACCTAAAGTGAACTGAAGAAATATATGAGATCTGAATAAAATAATAACTTTACAATATTACTGAGGGATACAGAAGATGGAAAACATGGAAAATCATACCATGTTCTTGGATTGCAACCCTTTATAACATAAAGATACCAATTTTCTGAATTAATCAATAATCTTAATATGACCTTTCAAAAATACCATTTTTAAAAACTCAAACCAGGCAGTTCTAAAATACATAAGCAAAATTAATATACAAGAATAAACAGGATATGAGGAAAAAGAAGAAAGCTGGAGGCATAACCCTCCCAGACTTCAAATTATACTATAAAACTACAGTAATCAAAACAGTTAAAAAAAAACAAAAGTGTGGTATTGGCACAGAAACAGACACATAGATCAATGGAACAGAATAGCAAGCACAGAAATAAACCCACACACCTATGGTCAATTAATCTATGAAAAAGGAAGCAGGAATACAGAATGAAGAAAGCACAGGCTTTTCAACAAGTGATGTTGAGAAAACTGGACAGCTATCTTTAAATCAATGAAATCAGAACACTGTCTCACGCTATATACAAAAATAAACTCAAAATTGTTTAAAGACCTAAATATAAGACATGACACCATAAAACTCCTAGAAGAGAACATAGGCAAAGCATTCTCTGACATAAATCATAGCAATGTTTTCCTAGATCAGTCTCCCAAGGCAAAAGAAATAAAAGCAAAAATAAACAAATAGGACCTAATCAAACTTAAAATCTTTTGCGCAGCAAAGGCAACCATTAACAAAACTAAAGGACAACCTATGGAATGGGAGAAAACATTTGCCAATGATGCGACCGACAAAGGGTTAATACTCAAACTATACAAACAGCTCATACAACTCAGTATCAAAAATGCAAACAACCCAATCAAAAATGGGCAGAAGGTCTAAATAGACATTTCTCCAAAGAAGGCATACAGATGGCCAAACAGGTGCATGAAAAGATGCTCAACATCACTAGTTATTGGAGAAATGCAAATCAAAACAACAATGACATATCACCTCACAACAGTCAGAATGGCCATAATTAAAAAGTCTACAAATAATAAATGCTGGAGAGGATATGGAGAAGAGGGAGCCCTCCTACACTGTTGGTGGGAATGTAAATTGGTGCAGCCATCATGGAAAACAGTATGGAGGTTCCTCAGAAAACTAAAAATAGAGTTGTCATATCATCCTGTAATCTCACTCCTGGGCCTATATCCGGAGAAAACTATAATTCGAAAAGATACATGCACCCCAATGTTCACTGCAGCACTGTTTACAATAGCCAAGACATGGAAACAGCCTAAATGTCCATTGACAGATGACTAGATAAAGAAGTGATGGATCTAGAGATTATCAAACTAAGTGAAGTAAGTCAGAAAGAGAAAGACAAATATTATATGATATCACTTATATGAGGAATCTAAAAAATAATACAAATGAATCTATATACAAAACAAACAGATCACAGACATAGCAAACAAACTATGGTTAGCAAAGGGGAAAGGAAGTGGGGAGGGATAAATTAGGAGTATGGGATTAACAGATACAAACTACTAAACATAAAGTAGATAAGCAACAAGAATTTATTGTGTAGCACAAGGAATTATATTCAATATCTTTTAATAACCTATAATGGAAAATAATCTGAAAAATATATATATATAACCGAATCACTTTGCTGCATACCTGAAACTAACACAACATTGTAAATCAACTATACTTCAATTTAAAAAAAATAATAAATAGGATAATGCTAATAATAAGGATGGAAGGGAAACTAGCTGTCCAGATATTAAAATATTTTATAAAACCATGGTAATTAAGAACATGTGATATTTATGCATGACTGGAAAAATAGGTCAATAGAAGAGAGATGACAAAATACAGAATTAGATCTAATACATACATGAATGTAGTTATGATAAAAATAGTATTTCAAATGGGGAAATGGATTATTTAACAAAGGGCTTTCAGACAACTTGGCAGATACATAGAAAAAAGTCAAGATTTATTTCTAACTGATGTCTTACACAAAGTAAATTCCAAATAGATCAAAGGTTTAAATATAAAGATACCTTAAAAAGTACTAAAAGAAAACATAAATTAATTAATAATCTCAGAAAAAGGAAGCCTTTCTGAGTGTGTTGCAAAACTCAGAAACTATTTTTAAAAAGGTACCTTTAACTGTACAAAAATTTAAATTTCCTGCATACAAAAATTACCATAAAAATCAAAAGACAAATGAAACGCAGGAAAAAAATTACAGCTTGTATCATTCACAAAAGACTAATTTCCTTGTATATAAGAATTTTACAAATCAATAAAATAATAGTCTAATAGAAAAAATAAGCAAGGTAAATAAAAAGGCTGTTTACAGGAAAGGAAACACAAATGGCTCTCAACATACAAAAGGGCACTCAACTTATTTAATAATAAGAGAAACCGAAGTAAACCATTGATCCAATAAACCATATTTTTTATCTAATACCTATAGCTTCATCTAATTATATTTTTTATGTAGTAGTAATTTCACAATCTTTAGCAAAAGTATAAATTCTCAGACTCTTTATTTCAGCAATTTTACTAGGAATTTATCCTACTGACTTCATGACATATGAGAACAACAGGACACGTGGAAGGATATTCATTGCAATATTGTTTTTATCAGCTAAGATTGACAAAAAAATGCCAAGATCTCTACCAAACCTCTATCCTGAAGGCTGGTTAAATAACTGATGGCATATTCCTAAAATGTATACTATGCAAACATTTAAAATATTGATTCTGTGAAATATTTCTAGTTTGGAAAAATCTCTAAGATGCTCTAAGTGGAAAAGCAAGGTATAAACAGGCAGAACAGTATGCACATTGTTACTATTATAACAACAGTACTATGATTACTATAATATGATTATATTATATATAACATATATAATCATTTATAGGTAAATTATGAGATATAGTTATATATTTGATATATGTATCATGATATATATATACATATATGTATATATACATTAATATGCATACACAATACCATTAGTGTACACAAAACAACTGGTTGCCTTTGAAAGAAGTACTTTGTACTGTTTGCTATTACCTATACCACAAATAATTTGAAGAATTTTTAATTACAAATTTAAAGCTCTAATTAAACAAATATCATTGACAAAAGGTCTCTTCCCTTTAACCTCCCTATCTTGGGTTCCTGTACTCTTTTCTCTGTGCATGAAGTGAGTGGAGAAGCTGGTTGGGATGATAAATAGTCTCTCCTAGGCAGGAAAAATCAGATTCAGAAAAAACAGAGCCATAAAATTTGAAATATTTCCTGGCTAGTGGTCTGCCAATCTGTACATCAAAGAAAAAAATGACAGGTGTTCCAGACTTCAAGGTCGGGATAAGACACAGAAAAGAAAAAAATGCTGGGAAATTTATGTTTGGGGCAGATCCTTTTTTAATCCCTCTGGTTCTTTACGCTGACACACTGCACACATCAGCAATACTTCCCAAGCCAAACTGCCTTCATTTCTAAAGAAAGAGAAGAATGTGAGCCCTTCATTCCAGAACCTGCTGGTCCTGCATGCATCACAGGCATCTCTATGGGAGTGGCTGTATCTCTAATTATTCTCCTTTACTACTGTAGGCCCAAATTACAGTTTATTTTAATAACGGCATTTAAATTAATATGAAGTGCTAGCTACTGAAATTCTTGTTTTACTATGAATCGTCAAAAATAAAAGTTTTATCTTTCACAAATTTGGAGTGGCTGTATCTCTAATTATTCTCCTTTACTACTGTAGGCCCAAATTACAGTTTATTTTAATAACGACATTTAAATTAATGTAAAGTGTTAGCTACTGAAATTCTTGTTTTACTATGAATCAATAGTCAGAAATAAGAAAAGTTTTATCTTTCACAAATGTTAATAATCATGTCATTCATACCAGTGGTAAGGCAGGCAAGTCAAATGAAAATCTAAACACATATATTTGCAAAATTCTAAGCACTTCGTTTCTCTCTCTTTCACAGGGAGTGGAAGAAGGGTGACAGATAGGGTCTTCATGTGGTCAGGTAAATATTTACATGGAAGTCGTCGAAGTTTGGTTTTCTTCCAAAGCAAAGCCTGAGACAAGGACCTCAGTGCCACTGGCTGACATGGGAGGGGCTCTCAGGAAGCAGAAGTGAGGGACCATGAAGAGTGACACAGGGAAGGGAGAGCATTACTGACCTGGTTATCACTCCGGCAGCTGAGATTCAATCCCAACTGAGATCCTCTGAGGAAATGTGTAGATGACACCTCTGCATTGCTCCTCTGGTGTTTGGGAGGTTGAGATGCTTATCAGTGTTAACCCTCACTGGCTACGATTTGCCCAAGGAGCATTAAACCCCTGCACTTCCAGGCTGCTCTGTTTGGGGGCTGAGTTGCCCAAACCTTCAGAAAATGCCAAGAGACGCAATAAGTGCCCGAGCTGGAAAGTTGTCAATGTGATAGGAACATCCCACCATAGCTGCTACCAAAGTCACAGTGAGCCAAGGGGATGAGGTGCAGGCAAAAAGTGTCTGCTTCAAGCATCAAGAAAGGGAGTTGAAGACGGACCTAAAAGGAGTACTAACTGTATAAACACATTTACATCACGCCAAAGTCTTAAGGGGTTTCTAAAGTTTCTCATAGGAAGATGGTCATAGAGTTATCAGGCAGGATTTCAGCGGCCAGGGTCTAGTGATTTTATAGAACTAAGATAATAACCCCTTGTATTTCGGGATACGCTTGAAAATTCAGACATTTAGTGAGGTTTCTGAGGGTCACCAGATAAAATGCCCAAAGTAAAAGAATATGATTCGGGAGTTTCCACTGAAAGGAATTAAACCAAAATTTAAGATTATTCCCACACAAAATAGGTAGTCTTATCCATGAAGTTCCTTTACGCTAGTGTTCATCTTAATGAGGCAGAGACGGTGCCCAACCCGCAATTCCTACCACTTTCCACAATGGAGCTATCATCCGCAGCCAGAGGGACTACATTCCCCACTCCTCTTGTATCTACTTAGGGACACGTGACTTGTGTCTCTGAATTCATTGTCCCACCGGTTATTTCTCTCCAGAGTCTCCTGCAGGCATGGGGTATGTGCATTCACCCAGTTTTTCAGGGTGACAACTGTGATAGGCAAGGTCAAACTCCTTTTTACACGGATTTTCAAACAGACTTGTTTTCAGCCCCCCTGACATCTCCTTTTTCAGAGAGTCTTGCTGTTTCCAATTCTAGAAACTTCCTGGCGCTGCTTAGTGGGAAACAGTGCCACTGTTACTCCTAAGCTTTTCCGCAGCCAACTTCAGTTTCAACTTTTTTCTTTTTGGTCAGTTAATTACCACTTGTCCACCTACTTTTCATGTTCAAAACTTTGATTGCTGTTTCTCTTCTTCTGTTCTACTTTTTTTCTTGTAGCTTTAAGTCTAGAATTCCTTTAGTGTCATTTTAGTATGGTTTCATTTCAAGAAGGAGTGGATGCAAAAGCAGGCATTCTGTCATGTTTAATCCATATTGTCCAAACATAATTATATATCAACTATGTGCTGGGGATTTTAAAAAATGAATATAGCCTGGCCTGCTTCTTCTAGGTCTTCCTAATTAAAACAATAAATCTAAAGTAACTACATCCCAGATAAGACAGTCTTCCAAAAACTCCCTTACCCTCCCAATCAAGAAAGTAACAATATTTGATAAATATTAGAAAATCTCTTGCTGTTTTATACTATTCCTGAATACCTTCATGAATAGAAATTTGAAAATGTGCGATGCCTGCCAATTGTTTATTTTGTTTGTTTGTTTTCTTTTTGTGTTTATTTTTTATATTTGTAAAGTTACTCAAGGTAGACTATCCAACCTTAAATGATTCACTGAGATGTGTTTCCTGAAACTAGTCACTTTCCAAAGCTATATACCAACAAGTTGAAACAAAAATCATTAATCACCAAGACAGGAAGCCTTGGATGGAATTCTGGACCTCTGCGAGGAACCAAGTATCCAGAACGATCTAGTCTTCTCACAGAAAGAAAAGGCTGTTAGAGAGAACTGACAAACAGCTGTGGCAGCTTATATAGGGTATAATATACAGACACAAGCCAAAAGAATGAGGGCACGGGAAGGAAACCAATACAAGAAAATAGAGCAAGGAATTTGTCAGTGTCATTCATTTACCTGATTGTTATTCACATATAAATACAGAAATATACATAACGATGCTAGAAACCAGCATGAATCAATTATATCACATTTACTGCCTGAACATTATATACTGGTAGCACATCCAAACAATCCCTCTTCTATCAATGCACTAGCATTGATTTGTGTAGCTTCACACTTATTTCCTGAAGAAAAAAATAATGCCTAGGAAAAGGATTGCATACAGACCAGATTCCTGTTCTTTGGGCTTCAGATTCTTCCACCAGTCAGCCTTCTCTAAAGCAGCACTAAACCCATAAACAAGGCTCAGTATGTATCTAACGACACCGTTTAAATAAATATTCTACTTTGACAAAGAAAACTATATCCACTTTATAGGAAAACAATGGGGAAAATAATAATTTTTAAAGTATTTTTTATAATAATGCACTCACTTTGGTCAGGTGGAAACAAAAAATATAAAATATGGTTATCTGCCATTTCATTGGAAAAATACACTCTCAGCCCTTAGCATTAACTATCTAAACATTTTCAGTTAGTGAGAGGGAGAGGAGGAAAGCGAAAAAGAAGGGATTCTGACAATGAAAATGCTATTTTATCTCAGTCAAAAGGATGCTGCCTCTGTCCAGCCCACAGGGATAGTCTCTTTTTCTTTCATTTGAAAATGTCTTTGAAGTGATTGAACTCAAAGCGTGGGAGACCATGGCCCAAAACAGGTTCAGAAAGTGACAATTACTTGATCTTTTTTTCCTCGAAACACTGTTTTTTTGCCAGGTAACCAAACCAGTAAGAAACAGAACTAAGGAATTAGCCATGACATTTAGGCCATGAAGAGAGTCAGTTTTGAAACTTCCAATACCAATTTGTTTTTTTAACAGTTAAATTATTTGGCCATCTATACTTTCAAATCACTGAAAGTCACCCCTTACCCTTAGATTATTATACTAGAAATTACTTTTTCAACAATTTAACTTTGTGAAATATAGATGAAATGTTTCACTAATGTTCATTTCATTTTCAACTTTGCAATAGGAAAAAAAAATCTAGTTCAGTCACAAGATAAACTCTAAATGCGTCAGAGAGGAAAACCTGGAATGTCAAGAATATGTAATGTCATCTCTATGTGGCTGCCATCATCAAGTCTCTGAGCCAAGTTGTGAAATACATTGTAAAATGTGTCTTCTGTAGCTTTCACAATATCTAGTACATAAAAGTGCACCATCAATGTTAGAGGAAAAAAAAAAGAACAGAAGAGGGAAGAAAGAAAAGGGTAGAGAGAAATGAAAAAGGGAAGGAGGGTATAAAAGTGACAAGAAAAGATGGAAACAGGGAATGAAGAAAGATAAGGAAGGAGAAAGGGAGGAAGAGAGGAAGGAAGAAACAAATATTTCTATTTCTTGACACTTAGTAGCTGGATCAGTGATATCTACTGCTTTTCACTCCTATAATGAGGACATCTGAGGCCTGCTAGAGAAAACACAAATATATAGATAATTTCCTCTATAAATTCATGTCTTCTAACACCACCTGAGCCCTCAGTACTACCATCCTTTTATTTGTGTGTGGTCAATGTCACCTCTCATTTCCTCCAATATCTGTTTCGTACTTTGTCTTCTTTCCAGCGCACTTTTTACTCACAACAGAAACTTAAAATTGAAACCATAAAGTGAACTTCTAATATTCTGCCCTTCTACCTGTAAGTTAATCTATATCCACATCTGTGCTTAACTAAAGGTCCAGAAGTTTAGGAGTTCCTCCTTCTAATCAAATTCAACTTTTCTCCATATTCTCTTGGCCTTACCTTGCCATATTCTGGCACTTTCCTTATTTTGTCCTCCACCTCCTTCATGTGTCTTTATTCACTTCCTTTCTATTGAACTCTCAAGTCTAAAAAGCCTAATGAAGTGCTCATCCCGCAAAGCATAATCTCTTCCAAGATTTCATGCCATCTTACTGTGTCCAGTCACTTTTCTTCCTTCCTTTACAAATATCTTTTTTGAAGATGGCTCTGCTTCTTCTTTCCCAACCTATTTCTCAATTAACTTCAATCTCTCTTCTCCCTTAAAATACTACTGGGTCTTTTAATGACTTTTCAATTTCCTCCATAACTGCGACTTTGCAGTTGCACTTTCAATTGCACTTACAATTGTACCTTATTTTTTTAAATTATCGTCTTAGGAGTGCTCTCTGCTATCTTGTCAGTGATAATGACATTCTCCTTTTTAAAAACCTCCACCCCATTTATTCCCATTACACTCCATATTCCTGCTTCTATTAATAATTTGGTGTCTGCAACATCTCTCCCTCCTTTGTGAGATCCACATCCTATGTCTGCCACCCCAATGTCTGTGTCCCTACTAGGATTCCATCATCAGCCTGATGCTCCACATGGGTGATCTCATCTTCTACTTATCTGCTAATAATTTTCCAAATGTATGTCACCAGTCTAGACCTTTCTCCCTCTATTCTCTTTGGAAATTCCATCAATATAAATCTCCAGAATCCTCAGATTCAACATATCTGAAACCATTCACCATCTTTATTGAGTCAGGGTCCCCACAGGAAATTGCTGATACACTTGAAATATTAGAATTTAAGGAGAGTAATTATAAAGACATTGTTTACAAATATGTTTACATAGGAGGACCAAAAAAAAGATAGTCTAGTAACACAAAGCTCACTATCTCAGGTCAAAAGAACTGAGAAGAGGAAAGGTTAATGGAATCATGAAATCTGAAAGGAGAAAACCTGTACAATGATGAGAGCACTGATGTCTATTCACGTCCACACAGGTCAGCTGTGTGGGAGAGAAAGAAGGATAGGGAGTAGATTTGGAGGAACAAACAGAAAATATGCAGCACAATACCTCCCTTTTTTCCTTAACATCCACTCTTATCCTTTGTTGGTGAAAAACACTAACACAAAAAATTCAAGTAGTGCCACTAGTTAACGTATTACTGCAGGTAACACTGCAGAGTGTTATCAATTTGGCCATAAGTCTACGTGAATCCTAGGACATTAGATACAACTTATATTCTTCCTATAAGGTAATGAGGAAAGAAAGGATAAAATAAAGAATTAAATAATCAAACACAGAGTTGTTATGGCCCACAATCCTATCATTTTCATGACAGCGAACTTTGTAATATGAACGCTTCTTTGAACACTTGGCTGCGATTCCGCTTACCTTTTGCCAGCACTTTGGCTGCACAAGAGTCTTTACTCAGTAGGGTGACCCAAACCTTTATCTCTGCAGGATCTGTCTTTGGAGATGTTATTTTTGTTGTTATTCTTACCACTGTTTTACAGCAGCTACAACTTTGGGGCAAGAGAGTACTGAGAGACCCTCCAGTGAATCCCCTGGATTCTAAAGTCTTCTTTCATCCATTCTTTAGCAACAAACCAGCTGCCTCTAGTTGTTAGGATTAATCACCCTGCAAGTTGGATTACTGCCATAAAGAGCCCCAAATGTCCAGGGGGAAGCTCATCTTCTAATGTGTTGGAACCGTGACTATTTTTTCTAGTGGAAGAAGTCCTACCTTGAAGACTAGGATGACCAAATCCACAAATCAAGGTCATGGGAAAGAAGCAAAAACTCTAGAAAATTACAAGGTATAATGGTGAGATATGGCTACTTCCATCTCTTTACCTTGTTTGACATACCTGTATACACTCTCTGAGGGTGAGACAGTCCCATGTATCGGTTACTTGTTTAAGACGTACACTACATGCTACACAACAGTTTCCCAACCTCTCAGAATGCCTGCGTCTCAGCTTTCTCCAGAACTGAATCTTAGCAGTTCATTCTATTATCCTACCATGCCAACTGTTTCCTATGTGACAGGGAATGTGGCACAACAAATGAAATCTTTGGTAATGAGCGCATTGCCACATTTCCTCCGCAATTATATATGACCTCTACTTAGAGACAGTGTAGTATGAGCTACTGTGGCATGGATAAGGCATTCTGAAAGTGTAGGAATGGTGATGCTGACAGAAGCATCCGTGTTAAGAAAATGTGTTTATTCCTGGGAAGACAAAACACCATACATACCCTACGTGGTGGGACGTATTCAGTATGATCAACCTTCCGAAAGGTAGCTGACTGGTTCTGCCAGAAGATATTGGCCTCTACTTTTGGCAGTTTGGCCACTCAACGGTGGTAGTTTTGATCAGATGATATTGCTGAACCACATGTAGCCTCCGTTTCTGATCAATCCACCCCTATGATCATTGAGTAAAGACAAAGAGCAGCTAAGGCATGTTCTCCTGGAGGCCACCAGGAGGAATGAGCCCCATTACTGACAGCAATAATCTGCTCATTAACACAACCTGTACTGAGTTTCTTCCCTTATTTGTTTTACTTACTCCTTCCCTTAACAGTGCTTCCTAGAATGACATCTCAAGTGCTACTTTTACTCACACCATTTTAGTCTCAGAGTCAGTTTCTAGAGCTGTAAGTGATGTTAAGCCACAGTGCCTTAAAATGGAATTGGATTTCTTACAGCCAATTGGCAACACGGATCCCACTGCTGCGCTCTATGCCTTGTAGCTTACGATGTGGTAGATCCACTGGTGCTGGAGGTATCCATGTTAAGAGGCTTGGTGGAGTCCCGGTAAGATACTCATAGCTCAGCATTCTAGACCATGCCTTTTGCAGCAGAGAACTACTAATTGTTTGAAAAGCAGTTTCTGACATGTTACTGGGTCCTAGGGAAAATGAGGGTCTGACTACAGGACATTAAATGTAACAAGAGCTTCCTCTTATGAGCTGAGTATTGTCAGACCCATGAAGTCATAAGACTGGATGGAAATAGCAGCAATCCATGGTATAATGGAAAAGGGAGATACATGACTGCATACAATCAGGCCCAGTGAGCACTGTAAGTGACACAAACATATGGACCAGGCCCCCATGCAACCTAATTTTGTTGCACTTATGCCTTTCCCTCATCTCATACCTTGGGCCTGATGGTGGGGTATAGGTTACTGAGGAATCCCAGAGATCAGCTGATGGAAGAGGAGGAAATTCAGGACTGCTTTATTGATTGGAGGACTTAGTATGGTGGTACCAGATGAAATTAACTGCAGCCATGCTCCAGTTCCTCTCAGTAATGGCCCTGAAAAACAAGGATCAGGGGAAATTCTTTCATCAATGGCCAAGTTTTCAGCAGCACACTTGGTCATCTTGGAGGACTAGGCTGTGGCACATGGTTTTTTTTGGTTTGTCAGGGGATAGGAAGAAACATATTTGGAAGATTGGAGACAAGGAAGTCTATGGAAGAGGCATGTATATGTACGTATGTGAGTGGAAACAAAGTGTGTGCTACTTTGAATCACATACTAAAATTCACCAGAGAGCACCTACCCTGGAGTTAGAATACATAGTATGATTTACCTTGTGGATGTCAGCCAGCCCCTGTCCTAATCCACCCCAGTGCTCTCACAAAGGGCCCATGAATGCGATAGACACCTTGGCAGCTATGGAAGCTAAGCATGGGCCCAACAGGAAAGCTGCTTCTCAGCAAAGCTTATCAAGTTACTGTCTGAGTTGAAAGTCCAACCTGTCAACTGTCAACAATCAGAACTGATACTAAAACTCAGTATTGTTCTATCACACGTGGAGACTAACCGGATATTGGTTAGGGTTGGATTACTGTGAATACCTTCTGCTCTGAAGGGGGCAACAATTTTTCCTGACTGAGGCTTTGTGTGCTCCAAAGGTGGATTTGCCTTTCTTTCTGCACTGACTTAAATAACATCACTATTCAAAGCCTTATGGAGGGTCTGATCTACCAAACAGGGTCCCATAGCATATTGATTTGGATGAGAGGAACTACTTTATCATAGAAGAGGTGTGACAGCGTGCACCTAATTCTGGAATCCACCAGTCCTACTACGTACTGCTTCACATGGAAGCTTCCAGACTAATAAAACATTGGAATAGCCTCTCAAAGGTGCATTGAAGTCATCAGTTTGGGGATGACACCTTGTGTATTTGGGAAGTTTTTCTTAACATGAAGTCTGTAGTTTGAAGCAACTATTCTATGCTGCCAACAGCTGCAGTACACAGGCCTGGAAACCAAACAGTAGAAGTGATCTCCCTCAACATCATTCTTGAGGACTCACTTGGAAAAACTGTATTTTCTGGGTGAAGGAATGCTTCTACCTGTGGACACAGGAAGGACTCACAAAATCAAAAGCTACAGATGCCCCCCCAATTTTATATGCCTACAGATCATCGAAGAGAAAAGGGAGCTACTACATTGTTAGGGGTAAATATCTCTGATTATCATAAGAAGATTAGGTTGCTTCTAAATAATGGGAGTAGGGGGTAAAATGTCGTAACTAAGTGGACTCCTTAACACGTCCATGCCTGGTAATAAGCAAGAATAGGCAACCGCAGCCCCCGCAGCCTGTCAAGGGCACAGTAAGCATGGCTTAAATCCCTTAGTGGTGAAGATCTTGATTACCCTGTGGGCAAAACAACCCAGACCCACAGAATTGCTGCCTGAGGGTAGGGAGGCTAGAACGAGTAATAGAGGAGAGACAAAATAAACGTCAGCTTTGGTCTTGGACCATTTAGCAGGGACTAGACTAAGGTGGTTTATCTCACTGTACTCTCTGTTTTGAGATTTAAAAAAAAAAAGAAATCGTGACCTCCTCGAAAAATCAATGAAAGAACAGAGAGAACTTAACATGGGCATGAGTGGATGGAGCTCTAAGGGGTAGACTGTTGCAGGCTTTGCCAATGCCATCCTCCCTCAACATTTCCACGCACACCAGTGGTCTCCCGCTGCATGCAGATGCCACTTTCTGTCCTTCCTCTGGCTTCAGACACATGTGTGGTTAGCACACTAGAGGAAGTCTAGAAGTGCCAGGCAGTTATGTCTTTGAAATCCACACCCAATAAATCATGAATGCATGTTGATTGATAGTCATTCCAGCTTCCTTGCCACTGGGCTGGGACTATTCTGAGGGATATTTTTCACTGTTTCTCAGAGACCTCCAGTAGCATTAAGCACTAGTTGCCTATAGAATAATCTGCCCTTTAATGTACAGCCTTCTGTATCTACTTCTGTATTAGTTTCCTACCGCTGCTGTAACAAATTATAACCATAGTGGCCTAAGACAGCGCAAATTTATTATCTTACAGCTCTGGAGGCAAGAAGTCCAAAATGGGTTTCACTGGCCCGAAACTACAGTTTGCAGGGTCACACACTCTCTGGAAGCTCTGAGGATGACCTATTTCTTGCCTTTTTCAGCTCCTAGTGGCTACTTCTTCTATTATCAAAGTGCATCACTCCGATCTCTGCTTCTGTGGTCACATGGCCTTCTCTTCTGTAGTCAAGTCTCCCTCTGTCTCCCTCTTACAAGGACACTTGTAATACCATTTAGGGCCCACCTGGACATTCCAGGATAATCTGTCCACATCAAGATCCTTACCTTAATCACATCTGTAGAGACCTTTTGGCCATATAAGGTAACATTCACACGTTCCAGGAATTAGACTTGAATATCATGGGGGCCCTTATTCAGTCTACCACAGTTTCTGTCCTTGTTTGATTCACCTCATTCACTTCCCTACCACGCTTCTTGGAATCAGTTCTCAAACAAACTACTTGCACTTCAATGCTAATCCCAGAGTCTGCACTTGATATTAGGATAGCTATCATTATATATTGGTGCTAGCTCTTACACAGCTTCTCTCCTTAGATTCTAGCAATAAAATATCTGCCAGTGTTCTTGTCCCCTTATGTAAAATTTTCTGATAGTATCTCTTCAACTCCACATAACAGTGTTGACATTTTAAGTACCAAATATGAATTCCCAAATCCTTAACAAAGACTACAATGGTATACAGAGCTTGGCCCATGCCTTTCTCTTCAGCAACATTCTCTCCCGAACATTTGGGACTAATCTCAGTTCTACAAATGCACCAAGCCTTTTCTTCCTGCTTGAGATATTTTGTTCCTTCACCCCAAACTTAAACCGTCCCATTCATTGCTTAGTTAAGCCCTACTGATCCTTCAGATCTTATTGTAAATAGGTCCCAGAATGGTCTGCCCTAACACTCCATCATAATTAAGTCTCCCAATTTTAATAGCTCATAACATCTTATATTTGCCCTTTTTAATCTCTTCTCACCATTTGCAATTATTTATGTATCTGATTAGCTCTTAGCATCTGCTACCATGAAAGCCTCTAAACTCACAAGTCAAGGATCATATCTGATAAGTTCTTTAACATAGAGCCTTTTGCCGTGTCTGGCAGATGGAAAGTTATCAATGCATATTTGGCAAATGGATGAATAAAGAAGGAAATGAATGAGTGGAACTTTAAATGCCACCTTAGTCTTGCGATGCATTGTCTAGGATGCATATCTCATAGAAAGGGAGTAAGCGTGCTTTTTATTTTATTTTATCTGTTTTTGTCAGGACTGTGGTGCAGAATATCTTTTTAAATGCAATGCATAAAATATTTAAATTCCACAAATAAGCTTTTCTCCTCAGTTTTATTCTGCAGGCTATAAATATTTAGTGCTTTATTCAGTTTCATATTTTCTAGCATAAGCTAGTTTCTCTTCTCTGCAAACAGATAAGCCATGTTAGGATCTATGTAAATAGGTAGCATTAGCATTTGTGGTTTCTAATCGTAGCCAAGCACTGGCATTCATTAAAGCCATTTGTCTTCCTTTTGCTTTCCCTACATTTTTGTTCTTTCTTTTGTTTTCACTTCTCTATGCTAATTTTTCTTTGGACTGCTTTCCTTTTGTAGGCAGATGCAAGAAACACAAGAACTATCATTATCAATTTTAACATTGAACAATGCAAATCAAGAAATTATTAATTCCTTTTTTTATGATATTCTTCTCTTTTCCTTTCTCCTTTAATTTACAATAAATCTGGTATCTCTGTGCTGTCATAGTTTCCTCTTTCTCCCCACTCTCTCCCCGCAATGTTGAATTAATCTCTTTTCCATGCCATTCCAAGGACTCAGTCATTGCCAAAGATTTTTCAGCTAAATCAGAAACGATTTATTTAGGCCTAACTCATTCAGTCGTTTATTCATGCAACAATATTCACCGAGTGCCAGCTAGAAGCCAAACACTCTTTTAGGGATTCAGCAGAGGACAGAATGAAGCCCTTATCTTCAGGAAGTTTAGATGTTCTAGCATAAGCTAAGGAAAACATAGGATGAATAACCATACAAGCATAATAGTATATATGGACTCTGGAGAAAAATAAAATAGGGTAAGTGGAATAGGGATTGCCATGGGGCAGTTGTATGGGGGTGATTCCCATTTTGAACAGAGTGGCAAGTGAAGACTTCAGTGAAAAGATGACTATATTAGTTAGTGTTACCAAACACACAGAGCCACAGAGCCACTGATTATGTGTGTGTGTATGTGTATTTTGTTTGTTTGTTTTTTAGTAAAACAGAGTTTTCTCCATAATGTGGTTAGGCCTCACCCAATCTATTGAAGGCCGTAGGAGAAAAAACTGAGGTCCCCTGAGAAGGAAGGAATTCTGCTTTCAGACTGCCTTGAGATTCAAGACTGCAACATCAGCTCCTACAGGAATTACCAGCCTGCTGGCCTGCCTTGCATATTTTAGACTTACCAGCATCAAAATTCACATGGGAGATTTATTTTAAGGAAATAGATTTTGGATTTTAGACTTCGTGTTTTACCCTTGGTTATGATCAGAGGGGTAATATGATTTGTCTTATTTTTAAGGATCATTCTTAATGTTAGGTTAAATAAATAGACTATAGAGGAACAAGTGTGGAGGAGAGAGACAAATCCAGAAGAGAGATGATTGTGGTCTTGATGGAGGTGGTGAGAAATATGAGACTGTGAATGTATGTACAGGTCTCAGTACGCTATTCTATTTAGTTCCTGTATTCAAATCATAGCCATTGGGGCTTCCCTGGTGGCGCAGTGGTTGAGAGTCCGCCTGCCGATGCAGGGGACACGGGTTCGTGCCCCGATCTGGGAAGATCCCACATGCCGCAGAGCGGCTGGGCCCGTGAGCCGTGGCCACTGAGCCTGCGCGTCCGGAGCATTGCTCCGCCATGGGAGAGGCCACAACAGTGAGAGGCCCGCATACCGCAAAAACAAACAAACAAACAAATCATAGCCATTGATTGCAGGTTTAGATAACAAAAGATACTATGTACCCAAATTCATTAAGTTATTGAGCTTCGGAGAGTGAGAGTTGGTTTACCAAGGTTTACCTCTATTTGGAAGGTAGCCCCACCTTATGATGGATCAGATATGGATAGCTGAGAGGAGGCAGGGATAACTCCTGTTGCCTGAGCAACTGGAAATATGTGGCATTTACTGAGATGCAAATAACTGCAGAGGGAGCAGTTAAGTTGGAGATGTCTGCTAGATATCTGAGTGGAAATGTCAGTGGGCAGACAGACAAATCTGGACTTCAGAGGAGGGGTCTGAGCTATAGACACAAAATTGAGAATTGTCGGTGCACAAAGGATGTGGTCATTTTGAACCACAGCAAATTAGCTACTGAAATGTTTCCCCAGATTCCCTTCCCTCTGAGCTCTGCGTTAGGGTTGTCCACAGGAGAAGTTTGTGGAAGATTTGGAAGGTGGAAGTGTATCAGCAGGCCTGAAGCTCTGAAGGGTGGGCACCAGCCATTGCTCTAAGCTTGCACATTTTATTGCCCATCTGTTTGTACACCTTATTGGCATGGGCCGCACCCAGGCATACTATTCTCCCAGCCCTCACCGAGTTTCTTCCTTTAGCTTCTCCAAGTTCTGGGCCAGCATAAGTGCAGCTCCATGGTGAAGGGTGCCAGCTTCTTCCAGTTTGTCCAAGTTGGAGGCAAGTTCCAGTTTGTCCTGGTGGATTCCAATTTTCCCCTACTCATTGGATCTGGGTTGTCCTTACTCTCTCAAGCTCTATGTCCAGATTTTCTTCCAGACTGTCAGCCCTTGCTGATTTACAGTGACCTTAAAACATACGAGATGCAGAGCCAACAGGCTTCCATAGAACTTCTTCACCAGCAACAACAAAAAGATCCGACGCCTATAGTAAATCCCTTATTCCATATCACTCATGGGGATTCTCCTTCCCTGATCAAACCCTAACTGATACATATGTTACTTAAAGCCATGGAACTAGATGAAATTACTTAGGGGTTCTAGTATAACTATAGAAAATAAGAGGTCTAAGGATTGGGTCCTGAGTCAGTCCTATCTTTAAAGGTCAATTTTATGACAAGAAACAAGCAAGCAAGACTGAAAAATAATAGTCAATATGGTAGGAAAAGAACCACAAAATTTTTCAAAAGAGAATGATCAATTACACCAAGTATTATTGATAGGTCACTAACGACCTTGGCAAGAACAGTTTGGGTGGATTAGGTTCAGGAGAGAAGAGAAAAGAGAGATAGAGAATATAGACAACTCTTGAGGAATTTTGTGGTAAAGCGGGCAGAGAAATGGCCTGATAGCTGGAGGGAGAAGTGGTGGTGAAGGGAAGGTATTTTAGATGAGAGAAAGAGCCATATTTGTATATAGATGAGACTGATCCAGTACAGAGGGTGATAGTAAACATGCACGCAAGAGAGAGGCATAATGCTGGAGGGATGTTCTTTAATGGTCAAGAAGAACGATACCTAATGCACAATTTTTTAAGGCGTTGACCTTAGATAGGAGCACTAACTGCTTATCAAAGTAATAGAGGGAGGACAGAGTCTTTTAGATTCAGGGGCAGGAGGGCAGGGAGATGTATTGGTGAGAAGCTGTGAAATTTCTCTTCTATTTTTGGTTTTGTTTTTTTTGTTTTGGCTTGCAGGATCTCAGTTCCGTGACCAGGGATTGAACCCAGGCTACAGCAATGAAAGTGCCAAATCCTAACCACTAGACCACCAGGGAACCCCCAAGTTCTCTTCTGTTTACTACAATAGGAAGTTAGGTTTTCAGCTAGACATAAGGACAGGGGAGAAACTGGTAAAGGATTAAGAAGCAAGGAGAAGGTATGAAATAGTCGGCTGAGGACAATGGAAGAGTGGATGGACTAGAAAACATGGATTGCTCAGGAAGCACTGATGGTGAACTAAAGATCAGTGCCCATGAATTTCAACCATGATCAGTCAGCATGATTGTGTGTTTTCTCCAAACAAGTTCAGTTGTGAAGATGCGATCATAGTCAGTGGAGAATATGGTTTGACCAGGATTGGGGGGGTTGCCAGGTGAGTACGACAAAGAGAGAAAACTTGGAGATTATATATTTTTTACTATATGCAGAATTAATAGCTTCCCCAGTAGCTGTATACTCTTTTGCTCTTAAGTATTTTGTTAAGTGTAGTGTATGTGCTTTTCTGTTTTCAACTAACAAATATTTACTTAATACTACTACTAATAGCTAATATTTACTATGTTGCAGCCACCTTTCTAAGCACTTTGCCAGTATTTTTATCACTTAATCTTCATATCAATCCTATGAGAAAGGTAATATTATAATCTGCTCTATCCAGATGAAGGCACTGAGGCACAGAGAAATAACTTGCCGAGGATCAGACAGTAAGTAGCTGAGATATAAATCCAGTACGAGGTCTCAGAACCTGAGCTCCTAATCACTGCATTGCAGTTGTCTGTGAATTAAATGGCCTGCCAACAGTTCTACAGCATAAAAAGCAGATAAGCTTTAATTAACAAATTAGTTAGGAAAACATACACCCATAAAACAAAGAGTGAGAAAAACAGACTAATATAATTCTATTAATACAAAATGTTTACCAGCTGGAAATTCATATATAGGATAAAGAATTATCAAAATGGATTTTAAAGCACGGGGAGGATGTAAAGAGAAGAGAAGAAAGCCCCCCGGTGGTGGGAAAGCAGAAGCAAAGTCTGGAAGATGGGCTGGAACCTAATGCATTGAGGAAGAGTAAGGGGTGTGACAGGGGTGAGGTGAGATTGAATTTGGATGGGAGTAGTGTGAAATAAATTTGGGAGGGGGGAATAATGGAAATAAATTTGTGGGTAGGGGTGTTGCAGAGGAAGCAAGGGGCAGGAGAGGGAAATGATGCTTTAAGATGTATGCAACAGAGCTTAAGCATGATTGATCTGTATGGGAACCCTTCCTGGTGAGTCTTATGTAAAGAACAAACCACACTTGACCCCTTGGGGCATGGAGAAGGCCAGCAGCCATGGGAATGGGTGGAGGGGAGGGCTGTGGCCACATTAAATTCATCTTTTGTCCTCCTATTCTCTATGCCCATTTTCTTTCCCAGCACTTAGTAAATGTTTACCAAATGTTAAATAGAAAATGAATATCTATGGAATTTGGTGACCAACTGAATAAGGGAATAAAGAAAACAATTTTCATGCTTTAAATTTTTCATAAACCAAGAAATTACTAAGGCTAACGGTAAAATGAGAATGTTGAAAAAGGGAAAGCAGTTTAGAAAGAAGGCAAGTTTCCGGACACCAGAATGAGTATAAATGCTATTCTTCTCAGCAATTCACTCACATGCGGCAGTGGCTCATTAGTTACCTAAGAGAAGTCATACCCAGCAACCAGACCTGGCAGAAAATTGTGCTTTCTGGTCACAAATTCATTGTGGATTTCCAGAGGAATAATGAAGAGAGGTGTGCCTTTTTATTGTTTGCTTGTTTGTTTCCCTTGTGCCTAGGTGGGAGGCCTGAGAGTAACACAGTAATAACATCGGCTGTGCTTATAAATATCCCCCTTCCACTGAAAGAGGCTTGTTCCGCTACGTGCAAACCTGGTGTGTAATTATATATTTACAAGATATACATAACAATAGCTGGATGGTAAGCACTAAGGAAGTAAAATGAGAACAAAAAACTGAGTAGTGAATTCAAAGAGAATTTAGAAATATCTTGCTGCTAACTGTACCATGCACAGTCTCTACGAATAAATTTCATGTGTGCAAATGAAGTAAGAAAAGTTTATTTGACAGCTAACAACATCAAGCGAAAATTTTACCCTTTAGAAAACTGCAGTGCATTTAGAATTTTTTTCCCCCAATTTTCTCAAGCTTTGGTGGGTAAAACTGTGAGGCCTGGGTTCTTCTCACTTCTAAACATAGTATTATAGTGACTCACATTTACCGAGGTGTATTGTGTCAGTTTGGTTAATCCAGAACCTGTTTTCCCAGAATTCCCTTCAGGGTTCTGCGTTAGAGGAGTTTATACAACATTTGAAAAACAGCCATTAATCTCTGCAGGTGCTATGCTTACATATAATATGACAGAAAGGAGCACTGGTCCCACGGGTTCTAACTTGTCTTCTCTCCCTCTCCCAAATCTGCACCCAGCTCTTTTTCCCACTGTCACCCTTGCTCACCATCTGTGCTCCAGGCCTCCCGCCAGACTATGGGTTATGGACCTACAGAAACAGTGCTGAAGCAAGAGTCCCACTGACTCTTCAGCTTTATTAAGGTATGACTTAATACACTCAAAAGCATACATTTTTAAGTGTACACTTTGAGTTTTGAAAAATGTATACACTCATGTACCTACTTTCCCAAATGAGATAGAGAATAGTTCTATTACCCCAGAAAGTTCTCTTCTCCATTTATAATCGACTTTCCCATCCTCACCCCTAGAAAACCATGGATCTGACTTTTATCACTCCAACATAGTTTTGCCTATTCTAGAACTTTATATGAGTGGCATCGTACATTAAGCATTTTAGTGCTTGGCTATTTTTGCTCAGTATGCTTTTGAGATTATCTATGTTGTATCCATCATTCTTTCATTTCTTTATATTGCTTTAAGTGGGCTATCATATGAATATGCCACAATTTGCTTATCCATTCATCTATCCATATACATATATACTGGCTTATTTCCAGATTTTGGATTTACAAAAAAATCTGTTCTAAGTATATATCTTTGGGTAAAATATTTTATATTCTTAAGTAAATACATAGGAGTGGAATTATTAGGTCATATATAGTACTTGGATATTTAAACTTTATGAGACTGCCAAACTGTTTTCCAAATTAACTGTACCATGTTATACTCCCACCAACAATGTATCAGAGTACCAATTATTTCATGACCACTCCAACACATGGTACTAAGTCATTTTAATATTAGCCATTTCAGAGGGTGTGAAATTGTTTTTGAAGTTGGCTTTAACTTGCACTTGCCTGTTGACTAGAAATATTTTCATATACTTATTAATCATTAGCATATCTTCTTTTGGGAAGTGCCTATTCTAGTCTTCTGCCCTTTAAATTTTTTAAATCAAATTATTGTGGCTTCCCTGGTGGCGCAGTGGTTGAGAGTCCACCTGCCGATGCAAGGGACACGGGTTCGTGCCCCGGTCTGGGAAGATCCCACATGCCGCGGAGCGGCTAGGCCCGTGAGTCATGGCCGCTGAGCCTGCGTGTCCGGAGCCTGTGCTCCGCAACGGGAGAGGCCACAACAGTGAGAGGCCCGCATACCGCAAAAAAAAGAAAAAAAAAAAAAAATTATTGAGTTGTAGGGATTCTGTTTGTATTTTGGATATAAGTCCTTCTTCAGATTCATGTATTGTAAATATTTACTCCCAGTCTGTGGCTTACCTTTTCATTTTTTTGGTGACATCTTTTGAAGGGCAGAAGCTTTAAATTCTGGTGAAGTCCAATTTATCGATTTTTATTACATTAAGGCTAGTATTTTTTATATCTTGTCTAATAAATGTTTGCATAACCTCAGATTGCAAGATTTCTCCCTACATTGTTTTCTAGAAGTTTTATTTTTTTTTATTTTCACATTTAGGCCTATGATCAATTTCAAATAATATCTATACATGATATGAGTTAGGCTGAGGTTTTCTTTTTTCTATGTGGATAACCAGCATCATTTATTGTGAAGATTTTTTACAAAAATAAATAAGCTGTGATTTTGACTGGGATTATGGTGGATCTATAGGTCTATTTGAAGGAAAATGACATCTGAAAAACTACAAGTCTTCTAATTTATATATGTGATATAGTTCTCCATTTATTTAGGTCTTCTCTAATTTCTCTCAGCAACGTTTTGTACTTTTCAGTGTAGAGGTCTGCAAGTCTTTTGGTAAATTTATTTCTCTAAGGATTTTATGTTTTATGATGCTGGGTTTTGGAGGGGAGAATTCTAGTAGGTTATTATTTATTTTGTGTTTTTTGTCTTTTAGATTCCTTAGGACTGCAAAAAAAAGTCAGTTTTACTTCTTCCTTTCCAACATCTATGCCTTTCTCCCCTCTTTCTTGCTTTATCAGACTGGTTAGCATCTCCATTATAATGCTGAATGCAAGTGGTGAGAGCAAACATCCTTGCCTTTTTTCCTGGTGTAAAAAGAAAAGTGCTCAATATTTCACCATTAAACATGATTTTGGCTCTGAGATTTTTTTGGTAGATTTTCTCTATGAAACTGAATAAGATTCCTCCTATTCCTAGTTGTCTGAGGGTGTTTATCAAGAAGTGGATGTTGAATTTTGTCAAATTCTTTTTCTGCATCTATTGATACGAACAAATGATTTTTTTTCTCCTTTATTCTGCTCATGTGGTTAACTGCATAAATCATTTCCAAATGTCAAATGAATCCTGCATCCCTGATGCAACCCCACTTGATCATAATGTATTCTCTTTTTTACATAATTCTATATTTGATCTGCTAATGTATCATTAAGGATTTTGTGCCTGTGATCATGAAGGCTATTGATCTATAATTTGCTTTTTTATAATTTTTTTGTTAGGTTTTGGTGTCAGGGTTATACTGGTCTTATACAAGGAGTTAGGTTGGTTTCCGACTCCCCTGTTTTCTGAAAGACATTGCACGAGATTGGGATTATTTCTTCTTCGAATGTTTTATAGCATTCACCAGTGACGCTGTCTGCATCTGACTTTTTTTTTGTATGAAAGCTTTTGATTGCAAATTAAGTTTCTTTAATAATTATAGGGCTCTTCAGATTTTATATTTCTTCCTAAGACACTTGTGGTAAACTGTATTTTTTAAGGAATTTGTCTATTTCATTTAAGCTTTCAGATGTATTGGTATAGAGTCATTAGAATTAACCCTTTATTTTCCTTGTAATATAAGTAATTGGTATATTCTCTTTCTTTTTTTTCATAATCAATCAGTCTTGCTAGATTGTTATTAATCTTTAAAATAAAAAAAACCTGACTTTTAGCTTTGTTAATTTTCTGTTGTTTGACTATTTTATATTTCATCGATAATTCTAAGTTTATTATTGCCTTCTTATATTTATTTTGGGTTCAAGTTTCTCTTCTTTTTTAGTTAAAGTGGAAATTTAAAATTTTACTTTAAATGTTTCTTCTTTTCTAATATAGGTATTTAAAGATATAAATTCCCTCTAAGACCTATATTAACTGAATATCACAAATTTTGATATGTTGCACTGTCATTTTCATTCAGCTCAACTTCTTTTCTCATTTCTCTTAAAACTTCTTATCGACCCATAAGTAACTTAGAAGCATGTTTTTTAATTTCCAAATATTTGGGGGTTTCTCTATAACTTATTTTTAAAATAGTTTAATTCAATTACCTTACATTCAGGGAACAACTCTAAGAATTCAGTGTTTTCAATTTTATTGAGACTTATTTTATGCTGCAATATATATCTTAGCAAGTGTTCAATGTGCACTTGAAAAGAATTATAATCTATAGTTATTGGATATATTTTTACATAAATAGTGATTTGGTGATAATGTTCTTCATATCATTACTTTTATATCATTACTGGCTTTTTCATTGAGATATAATTGACATATAACATTATATTATATATTAGCTATAGTTTTTGTTTGTTTGTTTGTTTTTTGCGGTACGCGGGCCTCTCACTGTTGTGGCCTCTCCCGTTGCGGAGCAACAGGCTCCGGACGCGCAGGCTCAGCAGCCATGGCTCACGGGCCTAGCCGCTCCACAGCATGTGGGATCTTCCCGGATCGGCGCACGAACCCGTGTCTCCTGCATCGGCAGGCGGACTCTCAACCACTGCGCCACCAGGGAAGCCCTATATTAGCTATATCTTATATTACTTTGCATGATATATCTTTTTTTAATTCCTTTACTTTCAACCTACATGAATCTCTTTATCCCTATATTAGCTATATCTTATATTACTTTGCATGATATATCTTTTTTCATTCCTTTACTTTCAACCTACATGAATCTCTTTCTATAATGTGCGTTTCATATAGTTAGTATTTAGTCAGGTCTTGCTAATCCAGTCTGATAATCATTGTCCTTTAATTGGAATGTTTAGACCAACTAATTATAATTATTGATACAGGTGCATTTAAATCTACCATCTTGCAATTTTTCTTTTATTTTTCCAATTTGTTTTTTCTTTATTGCTTTTTTTCCTGACTTCTTTGGGTTAATCAAACATATTCATATCTGATTTTATTTCCTATGACTTTATCCATATGTATTTTTACTATTTAACTTTCTTTATGTGTAATTATATGCATGCTTTCTTAATCAAAATCTCTTAGCATTATTATTTTTTCACTTTACAATTCCTGCCTTACAAATATAAACCCCTTATGCAGTATAATTCCATATACCTGTCACTTCTTATCCTTTCATATATTAGCATGATTTACTACTACATGTATTATAACACCCCTGTTATAATAATTAATATAATTATTTTTGCTTTAAGATATGATTTGCCTTTTAGGAAATGAAAAGAACAAATAGAGAGCAATCACCATGGCAGAGTAGTAGGACATGAAGCTCACCTTCTGCCACAAATACATCAAAAATACATCTACATGTGGAACAATTCTCACAGAATATCTACTGAATGCTGGCAGAAGACCTCAGACTGCTGAAAAGGCAAAAAAAATCTCCACATAACTGGGTAGGAAAAAAGAAGAAAAAAAAAGTGAGAAAGGAATTGGATGTGACATACGCCCCTGGGAGGAAGTTGTGAAAGAGGAAAGGTTCCTGCATACTGGGAAGCCCTATCACTGGCAGGGACTGAAATGGAGCTTCAGAGCCTTGGAGGAGACTGTAGCAGCCAGTTTGTGGCAGCCAGAGCAGAGGGATAACGGCACAGACAGTCAGTGCCGCTGCCCTGCACTCCCCAGGGTGACATGTGCTGGCAGGGGCTGGGTGCTGGAACTCAGGCTTCAGCGATCAGAACTGGGGAGAGGACTGGGGTTAGCTCTCTGGAGACAGACTGGGAGACTGGAATCCAGTGCAACCACAGCTGAGGGTGTATGTGGAGGAAGCCTGGGCCACCATAGAGGCCAGTCGCCATTATTTGGGAGATGGGGGGTGGGGGGGAGCCAGATTGTAGCCTTTTTCCCCATGCTTGTGCTCACAGAGGGCAGGACACTGCCTGCACGGGCTCAGGGGAGGTTGTGAGCCACCACTGCCGCCCGCTTGGACTCAAGGAATGGTCGCAAGCAGCCGGCACCACCCGCCCAGATGCCAGCAGTGATCTCGGGCCACCACCGTCTCCCTCCCTGATGCCAGGAGTGGTTGAGAGCCTCCACCGCCTCCCTCCCAGACCACAGAAGTGGTCACGAGCTGCTGCCACCACCCTCACAAACTCCAGGAGTGGTCGGGAGCCCCAACTGCCACCTACCCAAGCTCCAGGAGTGGTCACGAGCCACAACCATTCCCATCACATGCTCCAGGGGCACACCTGAGCCACCACCACCGCTGAGAACCCCAGGACCAGGCACCAGACAACGCATCTATACACCCCCTATCAAGGGGATAACAACCAGCATACACTGAGGAAAGAGGTGACAGGCATCCACACTAAAAACTGCCCTTGCACCAAATATATTAAACCCACATAAGCTACACAGGGACACCCCCACATATAAATAGCCCTCCAAGATCACAGTAGATAATTGTTTCTCCTAAACTCACAGAGTAAGAGAAATATAAGTAAAATGAAGAAGAAGAGGAACCACTCCCAGTTAAAAGACCAAGATCATTCCCCTGAACAAAACAAAGAGTGAAGCAGACCTCTTCAGTCTAATAGACACTGATTTCAAAAAGGAGATAATGAAAACACTGAAGGAATTAAGAAAGAAACAGAAATGCAGAGTTCTGTAGAAAGGAACTAGAAACTATAAAGAGGAACCAAGAAAAATTATAAAACGCATCTGCAGAGATGAAAGCTGAGCTAAAGGCAATGAATGGCAGAATAAAATAATGCAGAAGAATGAATAAGTAACCTGGAAGATAGAATAATGGAAATCACCCAATCAGGACAGCAGACAGAAAGCCAAATGAAAGAAAAATGAAAGCAATATAAGAGACCTATAGGACAACATAAAGCATGCCAACCTATGCATAATAGGGATTCCAGAAGGGGAAGAAAGAGAAAAGGGGATCAAAATGTATTTTAAGAAATTATGGCTGAAAACTTCCCAAACCTAAAGAAGGAAACGGGAAGCACAGAGGGTCCCAAACAAGATAAACCCAAACACACCTACACCAAGACATATTATAATAAAAATGGCAAAAGTTAAAGAGAGGATTCTAAAGGCAGCAAGATAAAAACAAAGAGTTAATTACAAGGGAACCCCTATAAGGTTATCAGCTGATTTCTCTACAGAAATGTTGCAGGCCAGAAGGGAGTGGCAAGATATAGTCAAAGTCCTGAAAGGGAAAAATCTTCAACCTAGGATACTCTAACCAGCAATTATCATTTAGAATTGAAGTAGAGATAAAGAATTTCTCACATAAGCAAAAACTAAAAGAATACAGCAATATTAAACCTATCCTAAAAGAAACATTGAAAGTTCTTCTCTAAATAAAAAAGAAGAATCTATAGAAAAGAGAAAATCACAATTGGAAAAAAAATCATTTAAATAAGCAATACATAGACTAAAAAAAAAAATTTAAAAATTTTCTGTGAAAGTGATGATAACCACACTGAACAGCAAAAGGATGAACATGAAGATGTAAAGGAGGACATCAAAATCATAAAATGTGGGGGAGGAAAGTAAGAAAATGTAGACTTTTTTCCCCTAGAATGTGCTTGAGCCTATATGACTACCAGTCTAAGGCAAATAGAGATAGGAAGGAATTAACATACTTGAAAAACAGGGTAACCACAAATCAAAAACATAAAACAGAGCCACAAAAACCAAAAAGAAGAGAACATAAGTATAATACAAAAGAAAACCATCAAACCACAAAAGGAAAAACAAAAAGAAAAAGGGACAAAGAAGAAATATAAAATCAACGGGAAAACAAGGTTTAAAATGGCAATAAATACTTATCTATCAATAATTACCTTAAATGTCAATGGACTAAATGCTCCAATCAAAAGACACAGAGTGGCAGATTGGATTAAAAAAACAAGAGCCTACAATATGCTGCCTACAAGAGACACACTTTAGGGCAAAGGACACACAGATTTAAAGTGAGGGGAGGGAAAAAGATATTTCATGTAAAGGGAAATGACAAGAAAGTGGGGGTCATAATATTCATATCAGACAAAATAGACTTTAAAACAAAGACCATATAGAAAGATAAAGAAGGACACTATATAATCATAAAAGGATCAATACAAGAAGAGTATCTTACACTCATCAACATATATGCACCTAATATGGGAGCACCCAGATATATAAAACAAATACTAAAAGACATAAAGGGAGAAATAGACAGGAATACAATAACAGTAGGAGAATTTAACACCCCACTCACATCAATGGACAGATCTTCCAGAGAATCAATAAGGCAACAGAGATCCTAAATGATACAATAGAACAATTAGACTTAATTGATATTTTTAGGACATTACATCAAAAAAACCCAGAATACACATTCTTCTCAAGTGTACCTGGAACATTCTCTAGGATTGACCATACACTAGGTCACAAAACAAGCCTCAACAAATTTAAGAAGATAGAAATTATTTCAAGCATCTTTTCTGACCACAACTGCAAGAAGCTAGAAATTAACCACAGGAGAAAAAAACGATTACATGGAGATTAAACAACATGCTACTAAAAAAACAATGGGTCAATGATGAAATCAAAGAGAAAATTTAAAAATACCTTGAGACAAACGACCATGAAAACACAACCATACAAAACCTATGAGATGCAGCAAAAGCAATTCTTAGAGGGAAGTTCATAGTGATACAGGGCTTCTTCAAAAAATAAGAAAAATCTCAAATAAACAGCCTAACCACTTAAAAGAATTAGAAAAAGAAGGACAAACAAAACCTAAAGTCAGCAGAAGGAAAGAAATAATAAAGATCAGAGAGGAAATAAATAAAATAGAGATTTAAAAACAAATAGAAAAAAATAAAACCAAGAGCTCGTTATTTGAAAGGATAAACAAGATTGACAAACCTCTGGTCAGGCTCACCAAGAAGGAAAAAGAGAGAACCTAAATGAACAAAATAAGAGATGAAAAAGGAGACATAAAAACTGATACCACAGAAATACAAAAAACAATAAGGGAATACTATGAAAAATTATATGCCAACAAATTCGACAACCTAGAAGAAATGGACAACTTTCTAGAAACATACAGCCCACCAAAATTGACTCAAGAAGAAATAGATAATTTGAACAGACCAATCACTAGAAGTGGAACAGAGTCTGTAATTAAACAACTCCCTACAAACAAAAGTCCAGGACCAGATGGCTTCACAGGTGAATCCTATCAAACATACAAAGAAGAACTTAGACTTATCCTTCTCAAACTCTTCCCAAAAATTGAAGAGGAGGGAATACTCCCAAGGATATTCTATGAAGCCACCATCACCCTGATACCAAAACCAGACAAAGACACCACCAAAAAAGAAAACTACAGGCCAATCTCTTTGAGGAATATAGATGCAAAATTTCTCAACAAAATATTAGCAAACCGAATCCAACAACACACAAAAAAGATCATACACCATGACCAAGCTGGATTCATTTGAAGTTCACAAGGATGGTTCAACATAGGCAAAGCAATCAGTGTGATACACCACATCAACAAAAGAAAAGACAAAAACCACATGATCATCTCAATAGATGCAGAAAAAGCATTTGACAAAATTCAACGTCCATTCATGATAAAAACTCTTACCAAAGTGGGTTATGTAGAGGGAACATATCTCAAGATAGTAAAAGCTATTTATGGCAAACCCACAGCCAATATAATACTCAATGGTGAAAAGCTGAAAGGCTTCCCACTAAAATCTGGAACAAGACAAGGATGCCCACTCCCACCTCTTCTATTCAACACAGTACTGGAAGTCCTAGCCACAGCAATCAGACAAGAAAAAGAAATTAAAGATGTCCAAATTGAAAGGGAAGAGGTAAAATTTTCATTATATGCAGATAACATGATATTATATATAGAAAACCCTAAAGATTTCACACAAAAGTTACTAGAATTTATAAATGAATTCAGCAAGGTAGCAGCATACAAGATTAACATACAGAAATCAGTTGAATTTCTTTACATCAATAATGAAATATCATAAAGGAAATGTAAAAAAAAAAAGCAATACCTTTTAAAATCACAACCCCAAAAATAAAATACTTAGGAATAAACCTCACTAAGGAGGTGAAAGACTTATATATTTGAAAAGCATAAAACTTTAATAAAGGAAACTGAAGATGATTCAAAGAAATGGAAAGATATCCCAACCCCTTGGATTGGAAGAATTAATATCATTAAAATGGCCATACTACCCAGAGCAATCCACAGATTTAATGTGATCCCTATCATATTACCCATGACATTTTTCACAGAACTAGAACAAATAATCTTAAAATTCATATGTAACATAAAAGACCCAGAATTGCCAAATCAGTCCTGAAGAAAAAGAAAAAAGCAGGAGGCATAATCATCCCAGACTTCAGTCAATACTACAAAGCTACAGTAATTAAAATAGTGTGGTACTGGCACAAAAACAGACATATGGATCAATAACACAAAAGAGAGCCCAGAAAATAATCTTAGACAAAGGACACAAGAATATACAATGGGAAAAAGACAGTCTCTTCAGCAAATGGTGTTGGGAAAGTTGGACAGCTGCATGTAAACCAGTGAAGTTAGAACACACCCTCTCACCATACACAAAAATAAACTTGAAATGGCTTAAAGACTTAAACATAAGACATGACACCATGAAACTCCTAGGAGAGAACATAGGCAAAACATTCTCTGACATAAATCATACCAATGTTTTCTTAGGTCAGTCTCCCAAGGCAACAGAAATAAAAACAAAACTAAACAAATGGGACCTAATCAAACTTACAAACTTTTGCACAGCAAAGGAAACCATAAATAAAACGAAAACACAACCTACAGAATGAGAGAAAATATTTGCAAACAATGTGACTGACAAGGGCTTAACTTCCAAAATATACAAACAGCTCATACATTTCAATAACAGAAAAACAAACAGCCCAATTGAAAAATGGGCAGAAGACCCACAGAGACATTTCTCCAAAAAAAGAAATACAGATGGCCAATAGGCACATGAGAAGATGTTCAACATCACTAATTATTAGAGAAATGAAAATGAAAACTACAGTGAGGTACCACCTCACACCAGTCAGAATGGTCATCATTAAAAAGTCTGCAAATAAATGCAGGAGAGAGTGTGGAGAAAATGGAACCCTCCTACACTGTTGGTGGCAATGTAAGTTGGTGCAGCTACTGTGGAAAACAGTATGGAGGTTCCTCAGAAAACTAAAAATGGAATTCCAATATGATTCAGCAATCCCATTCCTGGGCATATATCCAGACAAATCTATAATTCAAAAAGATACATGCACCCCTATGTTCACAGCAGCACTATTCACAGTAACCAAGACATGGAAACAACCTAAATGTCCACTGACACATGAATGGATAAAGAAAATGCAGTACATAGATATAATGGAATACTACTCAGCCATAAAAAAGAATGAAATAGGGGCTTCCCTGGTGGCACAGTGGTTGACAGTCCACCTGCCAATGCAGGGGACACAGGTTTGTGCCCCGGTCCGGGAAGATCCCACATGCCGCGCTGCAGCTGGGCCTGTGGGCCATGGCCACTGAGCCTGCGTGTCCAGAGCCTGTGCTCTGCAACGGGAGAGGCCACAACAGTGAGAGGCCCGCGTACAGGAAAAAAAAAAAAAAAATGACACAAATGAACTCTTCTATGAAACGGAAACAGAATCACAGTCATAGGAAACAGACTGAGGTTGCCAAGGGTGAGGGTGTTGGGGGAGGGATGGATTGGGAGTTTGAGATTAGCAGATGCAAACTGGTATATACAGAATGGATAAACAATAAGATCCTACTGTATAGTACAGGGAACTATATTCAATATCCTGTGATAAACCATAATGGAAAAGAAAATGAAAAAGAATATGTATATGTATGTATATTATATATATACATATATATATATATTTATAACTGAGTCACTTTGCTGTACAGCAGTAATTAACACATTGTAAATCTTTATTCCCATAGATTTGAATTGCTATCTGGTATCACTTCCCTTCAGCTGAATGAATAACTAACTTCCTCTTGCATTTCTCGTAGTGCTTGTCTAATGGAATTGAATTCTCCCTGTTTTCATTTGTATAAAAATGCCTTTATTTTAGCTCAGTTTTGACAGACATTTTTGCTGGATAGAAAAATCTGGATTGACAGGTTATTTTCCATACTTTAAATAAATTCGTTCTATCATCCTCTCTTTCCATTGTTTCTGATGTGAAGTCAGATATTGTCTATAAAACTGTTCAACTCTATGTAGTATTCCTTTTCTCCCCTGGCTACTCTCAAGATTTTCTTTATCTTTGGTTTTCAACAATTATACTAGATATGCCTAGTTGTATTTATTTCGCTTAGGGTTTGCTGAGCCATTTGGATGTGTAAGTTGATTTTTTTTCATCAAATTTAGGAAAATTTATGCTATTACTCCAATTATTTACTCCCTTTTTTTTTTGGACTTTATTCATATGCAAGACTTTTGATATGTTGCTCAGATCACTGCAGCTCTGTTTATTTTTCCTGAATCTTTTTTTTCTCTGTGTTCTTCCAATTATGTTCTTCCAGTTGATCTATCTTTAAGTCAACTTACCTTTCTTCTGGCATCTCTAATCTGGGCAAAAGACCAGAAAGTTTTATGAGTTTCTAAAAGAAACACTTATCTCCGACAGCTACAGGTCAAGATTTCTGAAAACCTGACCCAAAGTGTAAACCTATGAGTGTCAGAACATCTAGTTATGTACAATTGTTGCACACAATATTCCAAAGAACAATCTGAGATGTAATGGCCTGCACTTTAGAAAATCACCTTCACTACAATGTTAAGTCTCCCCTCTCAATTACTATTATGCTGTCCTAATTATTTCATATGCATAATTATTATTTTAAATGTTTAAAACTGTAAAATAAAATTATTAATTTATCTCTACTTCTAAAAAGTCTCAAGTATCTTCTTTGCCCATCTGTTATGCCTTTTTATGGCACTTTGAAAACTGGCATGATATGTGTTTGTTCACAGTTCATGAGAAAAATAATACAATTTCTAATTGTATAGGGTTGATATTATCCCAGTTTTTTCTATCTTTGAATATAATAATCTAAGTGAAAGAGTGACAGGTAAAATTAGAGCCTTTTGCTGTCTATTGTAAAGACTTTTGGATACTTCAGCAAAATCGAGAAAGCAAATGACTCTAACGACTAGGTTACACATTCTTTTGCAAAACCAGTGATTTCCAGTTCTTTGTTTTAACAAAATGAAGGAGAACCTAGTCAAGGCATCAGGTTGGAAAGTATTAAAAATAGTTTATAGATCACTAGTTGATATTTAGTATCTGATGAGGAAGGACTGAAAAGAATTGAGTAACATTGCTAATACAAGGCTCCTAAAAATGCCATATTCTCTCTTATGGTAATAAAGAATTTAAATATTTCATTTCAGTTCACAAACGTATTTTGTATCAGTGAAGTATAAAAGAATTACACATAAAATACAATGAAGGTTATCTAGAAGTGAAATGGAAATACTAGTTTAACTAAAAAGAATGACAAAATTTCTGACTATCAAAGAGTTTGTTCATGTGAATTAAAAATGGATGAAAACAGTAGAAAATCACAATGCTATTTAGATAACATTAGATACATTTAAAAGTTGAGGCTACAGATTTATTTTAATGCTAAAGTCACACTATACCTGCATGCCAATGATCCATCTACTGCCTCTCAGCTCTAAATTCACCCTTCATTATCTGTTCTGTGATAATGGACTTAGACCTCTTAAGCACCCTTCCTTTGCAGCAAGCACAACATTACGCGTTATCATTAGAGGGAGTGGGAGGAATATTGCAAAAGGAAGAAGCTCTTCCCAGTTCCAGTGCTGCTATTTGGGAGTTTTTCTTGTACCTACTTTACGGTTGACGTTAGTTGTACGTATGAGGACATCCAATGTCTCTCTGCTCCAACAGCATGCCCAGAGTGTACGGTCCCTCAGTGAGATCATGGTCCCAGGCTGAGCATGGTGACCATTTCATTGTGTCCCTTCTGACATGGACACCTCACCTGCCTGTTTTTGTGCTGCTCTGCCATCAGGCAAGCATCTGATGCCATGATTCCTTCTATGTCCACCTGTCAGCACTCAGGTCCTACAGAGCATGGTTTCTCTAACGCTGGGTCCTGCAGGGTGCAGCTCTCTCTGCTTCTGCCCCCTGCAGAGCACCTTGTGCCCAATGTTGAGTTCCTATCAAACACCATTTCTCAAGCTCTGGACGCCTACAAGGTGTGTGGCTTTCTTCGGCACCCAGCTTCTGCAGAGGACAACTTCTCCAACTCTATGAGGCATGAAGTGGCCACCAGTCAGCTACTTCCCATGGCATCTCTTCCAATGACTTTATAGCAGGTCCTGAGACATAGCTCATCCATGCAAATGACTTCCACAGAACCCTAGACAGATTCCCAACAAGTGTCACCAGCGCAGAGCCTCAGTGATTTCTCCATCATTCATTGAGCCCAGCCCTGACCTCTACAAGGAGGTCTCAGTCTTAGCCTAAGGTGGGTGGCTGAGGTGAGGGGTGGGAGGTGGGGGTGCTAGAGTGCTCTATCTCAGCTCAGAGATAGGAGATGATGTTCATTATATCTGATATTCATTCATTCATTTTATAATGTTTTCACTTCTCATTAGCCACTTCCCCATTATTGCAAATCCTATTATAGTTAAGAATCCTTTTTTGTTTTGTTTTTAGAGTTAAACTATCATTCATGTGAAGTATTTTTGTTTTAAAAATTAGTCTTTGCATTTCATTTTATATTTTTATTTCCCATGATTATTTAAATATAATTCTATCAAATGGACATTATTCACCAGTATATATTTTACCAGTGAGTAGATAAATGCTTTACATCCTGATCTTTGGGTCTGTCAAACTCATCTTCATTTTGTGTTTGCAGTGGATGACAAGTCAACAGTTCAGAGGAATGTTGGGTTATATTTATTTTTTTTATACATGGTAGAGGTTTCTCTGTTGTCATCTGTCATCAAAAATTGCTGAGTACTCTAAAGTCATCTTACTTTCTGTGTGTGACCCTCTCTTTCTTTTCCTTGGATGCTTGCAAGTTTCTTTCTTTAAATTTGAAATCAATGAGTTTATCTATTTTATACATAGTAGTTTGTATCTCTTAATCCTGTATCCCTATCTTGCCCCTCCCCATTCCCCCCCCCCATTGGTAACCACTAGTTTGTTTTCTATATGTGTGAGTCTATTTCTGTTTTGCTAATATTCCATTGTGTATACATATACCACATCTTCTTTATCCATTTATCTGTTGATGAACACTTGGGATGCTTCCATATCTTGGGTACTGTAAATAGTGCTACAAGGATACATTGTACATCACAGGTAATTATAGCCATTCTTTTGTAATAACTTTTAATGGAGTATAGTCTATAAAAACACTGAATCACCATGCTGTACACCTGAAACTAATATGATATTGTAAATCAACTATACTTCAATTTAAAAAAATAAAGTTTTGTAATAAAAAAAAAAAGATAGAAAAATACTTGCCTAGCTACAAAATACCTGACCAGTACTCCTCAAAACTGTCAAGGTCATCTAAAACAAGGAAAGGCTAAGAAACCATGACAGCCAAGAGGAGCCTCCAGGATTGTGACAACTAAATGAGATGTGTCCTGGATGGGATCCTGGAACAGAAAAAAGGACAGTAGCTAAAAACTAAGGAAATATGAATAAAGTATGGACTTCAGTTAATAATAATATATCAGTATCAGTTCATTAGTTGTAACAAATGTACCATATTAATGTACAATGTTAGTAAAAGGGGAAACTGACGGCAGTTATATGGGAACGTGCTTACACTATACTCTCAGTTTTTCTGTAAATTATAAACTGTTCTAAAAAATAAAGCCAATTTTTTAAAAAGGAAAATCAATTAGTTTATCAGAAAATGTCTGTCTTTTTATCTTTGTTAATATTTTTGAGTCACTGAAATACAGTAAGTGTTCTGAACCTGCCTATTAGTTTATCTTTCATTATGGAAATATTCTTTTTGTTTTTATTGTGATAGGAATATCTAACATGAGATCTACCGCCCTTAACAGATTGTTAGGTGCACAATACAGTATTGTTATCTATAGGCACAGTGCTGGACAGCAGATCTTTAAAAATCATTCATCTTGCATAACTGAAATTTTATACCAGCTGATGAGCAACTCCCCATTTCTCCCTACCTTTGACCCCTGGCAAACACCATTTCACTCTGTTTCTTTGACTTTGACTATAGATCTAATGTAAGTAGAATCAGGCAATAATTGTCCTTCTGTGACTAGCTTATTTCACTCAGCATAACATCCTCAAGGTTCATACACATTGTTGTATATGACAGGATTTCCTTCTTTTTAAAGACTGAATAATAGTTCATTGTATGTATATGCCTATCTTTTAGTCCATTCATCTGTAAATAAACATTTAGGTTGGTTCCACATCTTGGCTATTATGAATAATTCTGCAATTAACATGGAACTGCTAATATCTCTTCAGGATTCTGATTTCAATTCTTTTAGATAGATACCAAAAAGTAGGTTTCATATGGTAGATCTATTTTTAATTTGGGGGGGAACCTCCATATTGTTTTCCATAGAAGCTACACCATTTTGCATTCCCACCAGCAGTGTACAAGGGTTCCAATTTCTCTACATTCTCACCAACACTTGTCTTTTTTTAAAAATAGCCATTCTAACAGATGTGAGGTGATATCTCATTGTGGTTTGAGTTGCATTTCCTGATGATTAGTGGCACTGAGCACTTTTTCATACACTTGGCCATTTGTATGTCTTCTTTGGAGAAATTACTCAAATCCCTAGCCTGCTTTTTATTACAGTTATTAGTTTTTTGCTATTCAGATGTAGAAGTTCCTTATATATTTTGGAAGTTAACCCCTTATCAGATATCTTCAGTAAAGTTACAGGACACTAAAATCAGTTGTGTTTCTACACACTAATAACAAACTACTGGAAAAGGAAATTAGGAAAACTTCCATTTACAATAACATCAAAAGAATAAAATACTTAGGAATAAAGTTAACTAAGAAAATTAAAAACTTGTTTACTGAAAATTACAAAACACTTATGAAATTAAAGAATAAAAAAAACAACTGGAAAGATACCTCATGTTCATGGATCGGAAGAACTAATATTGTTAAAATGTCCATACTACCCAAAGTTATGGACAGATTCAATGCAATTCCTATCAAAATCCCAATGGCATTTTTTACAGAAATAGAAAAAGCAATTCTAAAATTCACATGGAACCACAAAAGACTCTGAATAGCTAAAGAAATCTTGAAAAAGAAGAACCAAGCTGTAGGTATCACATGTCCTGATTTCAAAATATATTACAAAGTTACAGTAATCAAAATAGTATGGTACTGGCATAAAGACAGTCATGTATAGACCAATGGAACAGAAAAGAGAGCCCAGAAATATGCCCCCATTTATGTGGTCAACAGATCTTTGACAAGGGTGCCAAGACTACACAATGGAAAGAGGATAGTAACTTTAAAAAAGAGTGTTGGAAAAACTAGATAGCACATCCCAAAGAATGCAATTGGACTCATCTTACACCATACACAAAAAACAACTTAAAATTGATTTAAACCTGAAACTGTAAAACTCGTAGAAGAAAATATAGGAGAAAGCTTCATGACTTTGGTCTTGACAAGTATTTCATGGATATGACATCAAAATCAGGCAACAAAAGGAAAAAAAAAAAAGACAAAAAGGAAAAAAAACAGGCAACAAAAGGAAAAAAAACACAAAAAACTAAAGAGCTTCTGTATAACAAAGGAAACAAAAGAGGGAAAGACAACCTAAAAAATGGGAGAAAATTCTTGCAAATTAGCAAAATGTTTAAAACCATTAACCTATTGCTGTGCTCTGTAACAGACAGTAGCCACATGTGATGATTTAATTTTAAATTTAGCTGCATTAAAATGAAATAAAATTTAAAGTGCAATCCCTCAGTCACTCTAGCCACATTTTAAAGTGTTCAATAGCCACATATGGCTTGTGGCTCTCATATTGGACGGGACAGATATAGAACATTAGCATCATTACAGAAAGTTCTACCGTACAGTACTATATTCAAAGAGCAGACCAGGGCCTCCCTGGTGGCGCAGAGTCCGCCTGCCGATGCAGGGAACACGGGTTCGTGCCCCAGCCTGGGAAGATCCTACATGCCGCGTAGCGGCTGGGCCCGTGAGCCATGGCCGCTGAGCCTGCGTCCGGAGCCTGTGCTCCGCAACGGGAGAGGCCACAACACTGAGAGGCCCGCGTACAGAAAAAAAAAAAAAAAGTAGACCAACAGAGTATTAGTCATGTATTAATAACTAATATTTGTTGAATTGATTAAGGTGGGGTTCTTTCCTGGGGAAAAATGATCGTACTTTGCTGTGTTTTGATATTTTTTAAGTGTAGAAAGTTTATGTCTACTTATAAAAACTTGGCTAAATGTTCAGAAATTTTGAAAATTATTGTGATATTTTTTGGTTGTTCCTTTTGAAAACTGTTAGTTTTCTGTGTAGGATTTCACTGACAGGACCTGAAGGAGAAGGCACTAGTATATTACACCAAGAGAAGGCCATAATTGTCTCTGTTTTTGTGCTGCTCCTTCCTCTATTCACCCTTTGAGCCACTGTGCTACAACCACATTCCGACGTAGCCCTGAAAGGCAGGGGAGGAAAACTTTGGGCTACCTGGGAAATTATGAACTTGGAAAACATAAAATTGGAAAATTTGTGATAAGGATGTCTGGGGAAAGATATGTACAGGGGCAGAATGGTTTCAGAATACAAAGATCATGTGACATGTGAATGCCACTGGAGGGCACAATCAATGCAGAGTAGGCTCTCAGTAACAGGAGCAGAGTCTGATCCATCCTAAGGATGTCAGACAGTTTTCTTCCCCAGCCACTTGTGGTCCTTATTCAGTGGAGCTTCACATGACTTGATCAAGGCGTTAGGATGGAGGCCATACATGAGTTCAGCTACAGGATACCACCAGTGCTAACTGCCCAACCTGCCAGCAGTAGAGGCCAGGCCAATACTGAGCCCCTGAAATGTCAATATTTCTGGCAGGACCATCCAGCTACCTTGTAGAAGGTTAACTGATTACACTGAACCTTCCTGTGGGATGCAGTGCTTCATCCTCACAGGATTACATACATTTTCTTGGCATAGATGGTGTTCTCTGCTTGCAGTACTTCTGCCAGAACCACTATTTGTGGACTTTCAAATAACCTGGGTCTAATACACTCCCATCTAGGACAGGTTGAGGGCTGCTCCTAGGAGCTTTTACTGCCTGGCACCTCTGGCTTTCCCTGCTCAGGAAACCAAGGTTACTTCTGCAAACAGAGAAAGTCTCTGGATGAGAGTGGCAGCTGTTTGCAGTAAGAAGACACCAGCATGCCCAGGAATGGTAAATGCCTAAGAGATAGGGGCAAGGCACTAACAGTGTCTCCTAGACATGAAGACCAGTTTTCTAATACATTCTTTTTGTGGTGATGTGGATTATAAGAATTTGTAAGAATTTTCAGGAAGTTAAAGACATGAAAAAATTTAGAACCATTGATGGTGTTGTAAAAGAGATGTAACCAAATGATTTTAAAACTTGTAATTTCTAGAAACTATTCTACGTCTGGGATAGCCCCAATACCAGCAAGTAAAACTGAAATAAAAGAGTTGGATTTCAATTGAATAAAGCAAGTACACTAAAGATTTATTATTTTATGATCCTTACAGTTTATTTTTCATTGAATATTGGGTATCTTTGGTTTGGTTTAGTTGTTCTTTCTTGTTTGTTTTTGTTTTTTTCCTGTTTGGAAGGAAATTAGATATCTGGATACTGCCTTCACCTATAAAACAGGGCTTTGGGAGACAAATTATTTGATCTCTAAGATCTCTGTCAGACGTTGTATTTTATAATTTTACAAACAGAATGAAAAATAGATAGTATTAGAAACTATGAATAAATAGAAGAACAAACAATAGCCATGTAATCAGAATATTTGTATTTGTGACATACTCAAGTTGGTTTAAAAGTATTCATAAAATATTCAACAAAACACTATATTATAACATTTTAGCCTCAAAATATTCTCCCAAGAGTTTAAATTTTTTTGAAAAAAAATTCTGAGGAAAAAGAATAACAAAAAGAGTATCTATTTAAGGGACATGACCAATTACTATTAATAAAGAAGGAATGACAACGAAGGAAAACTGTAAATGTCTCTTCCTAGAAACCAATTCCACACATTTATCCATAATGGAAAATGAGGTGGAGGAGAATGGTGAGCACCTGATTGTCTCTTTGGTTCTTAACTCCAAAGACAATATTGCCAGCCTCCAGCATCTGCTCTTCAGCTAATACTTCAAGGAGCTGAATACATTTCATTCTTGCTGATAAATCCGCTCAAAAGAAAGGCTGCTGTCAGAATGAGAGCAAACCGCCTGCCACAGTGAAAGAGCATAGCCACGGGAAGAAGGAGATGTAACGTCTGGTTCTGGGTCTACCATTTCATCATCTTAATCAGCCTGGGTCTCTTCTTCATGAATGCAATAGAGACAATAATACCACTCACCACGTAGCATTCGTGTGACAGTCAAAAGAGACAGTGTATGTGAAAGCAGCTTGAAAGCTGCAAGATGACTTTTCTTTCAATTGTGCCTAAGCCTGTGACTCAGGACTCTCTTATTTAGTCCTAGAGACCATGTAGTCAGTAGGAGTAAAATGGAAATCTGCAGAAATGGCCCTTGTTTGGTTGAGAATAACCTCCCCATCCCTAGCTTAAATTTTACAGCAAAAGAATAATACCGTAAGAAAAATGATTTTTTTCAGTCTTAAGAGTCAAGAACTTAATAGATAGGGTGCCATTGCAGCTTTCCCAGTGTGCTTATTAGTAGTGCCCTCTTGTTATCAAAGGTGTTCTACTTATCCTATAAATTACATAATCACTACAGAGTGCTAATAGGTCCTAATAATAAGGTGCCATCCCAGCAGCAGGTTCATGTAGTCATTAGTGAGAAACTATCCAATGTTCTGGCTATGTGAGGTGCTATCAACCCTCTCTCCCTCCCAACTCCTTGCCGGAGTGATTGATGCAACTAATAAAATAACAAGTGAACCATTGGATTCAGTTCTAGAAAAGTTGGAATACTATGATTAAGGTGTCTCACTGGACTAAAAGTCCAATTTCTTCTTCTTCCACAGAAATAGAGTTTAGCTAGTTCAGGGCTGCCAACCAGAGAATATACTTCCTTCCTTGCAGTCTTTATGCCACGTGTTGCCACTGGCTGAGTTCTGATGAATGGAATGTTTGTAGGGGTGATGGGTGGCACTTCCAGGCCTGGCTTACAATCATGCATGTACCCCAAGCTCTTCCCTTTCCCACAGGCACAGTCCACGGTAACTCAGCTTTCATCATCCTGATGCCAATCACCCGAGGGAAGGAAGCATCTGTGCAGAGCAGAGCTGGCTCTTGCTCTAGATCACTCATCTCAGTTAAGCGAGAGAGAAATAAACTTGCTTTTTAGGCCATTCCGGTTTTGGACCTTTTTGTTACAACACCCCTACTTCACCGTAACTAACATAGAGAGCTTTTGGACGTCTTTGGAAAGCAAGTACAGTGCTATAGCAGGAGAAGGAGTAAACCAAGATGATGGACCGTGGGAAGACACTTGCCTGTTGAGCAGATGTGGGGAAAGACAACCGGGGTGGGGGGGGGAGCCAGCTGGCTGGCCTGAGGGACTCCCTCACTGTCCTTATCCGTTTCTGTCCTGCTTCTCCCTCACACTCGTGGCGCAGTCAGGAGATAACACTGCTGTGCCTAGGAGAACCCCACCTCACTTTTACTTGAAAACAGAGTTCTTCCCAAAAGAATTCAAAAGAAATATCTCAGACTGCCTACTGGTCATTCACACACACACACACACACACACACACACACACACACACACACACACCCACCACTACCACTGCCACCACCACCACCAACTCAACTCCATCTTGCACTGCCTTTTGTCCCCTACTACCAAAGAAACTGCACACGGTGACTTGCATGGCTGCTGAAGGGTCACATTAAATCCTGATTGATATAAGTGGGTAAATAAAAACCACAAGCTACTAAAGGAGACACAAAAGGTTGGAGAAGATGGAACAAACTGAGCAACCAGAACAGATGGTTCCTACAGATGTGGAAAAGGCAGATAGAAAAAGCTATGCCATAATTCAAAGGGGAAAACAAATGGAAAAAATAATGAATGAAATCTTATACCTGGATGATGGGAAAACAAGTAAAATAGTCTTGTTCAGGCTTCAGAGGCAGAAGCAGGCCTCTGCCTGTGACCCTGCCTTGACTGCGTGCCTGCTTGCCCACCTAACGATCGCTGCTAGCAAGTCAAGCAGCGCTTATAAGAAAGGGAGGGGGTCTTGGAATTTCTTGAGCCCTGGGGACCTGGCCAGTCCCCCGGGGTCTAGAAAATCTTGTGACTCACATGGTAAAACCAAGAGCATTCATTTAAAGTGAATCCAGAGCTGCATTTGATATCAGTTTGAGGCCAGGAATTATAAACAGAAGCCCCCAGAACTCCAATCTGAAGTCTCACCCGTGGGGTGGACGCACCACCCGGGACCCTTCCCATATGGGGCTCCAGACTGCTGTCACTCGGGACTTCCCAGCTGCTGGTGGGATCTGGAAGTAGGTGTCGGCCCAATTCGGTGATGTATACACTGTTATGTTTCTCTAAAATTCTTATTCTTTTCCTTCTAATGATTGCATATTAAAATTAAGTTAAATCACCTTTCATTGAAGAATTGATTAAAGCTGTTTATTTGTGTGAAACGAGTGGTTATTTTGCCAGTGAATCCAACGAACCTTAAAACTGAAAGCAGTCTTTCGGCAAAACATTAATTGGCGCTGTAAGCAGGATTCACAGAGCAAAATGCCTCTCTTTAAAAAGAAGGAAGTTAAAGTTGATCAGGCTTTTATTCCAGGATGGGACGAGCTCCCTTACAGCTCATTAGCGGCAGAATGGGGTATATCGACAGGACTGTGTGAGAAGCGGGAGTCTAAATTAAAGCGGGCCAAACCTTTATAAGTCAGTGAATGCTTGCGGCTCCTGCCAATTGAGAAAGGACAAAAATGTACTGCGCTGCGTCGGAGAGGCTGGATCCCCCTCTCTGCCTACTGTAAAGTACATGAAGCCAAATTAAAAGTGGTAGAAATGAAACCAAACTGGAGAAAAATTATGAGGTTTGCAAGGATGTCTGTCCATGTTACAATGTCAAACTTACCTTAGCTAAGTCTCCACTTTCCAGTCGGTAGCAAGAAAAGCTGCTATAAAGGTTGCATAAGCTAAATATCGAAATAAACCTATGAGAGCTCTGTCTGTCTGGGTATATGTGTATGTCTCAGTATGTGTCTTTGGATAATATTGCTAAGGTTAAGTGATAAATGAGCTCTATTTAATTGGCTTAAAGAAAAGTAAGTGCTTACAAATCAAACAACTCTAAATACAAGAGAAATTAAGCTAAATGAATTTCTGGGTCACATGAACCTGGAAGTATTCAGTAGTAAATCAATATCTGGTATTAATGTTTGTTAATCTAATTAACATAGACATGTCATAGGAGTCATCAATATTAAGTATAATACTTTTATTGTGCCTAGGTTTAATATAAGCTAAATAAGATCTTATATCTGCAACAAATTTGTCAGCAAGGAAAGTAACTCAACGTGAAGAAAATTGTAAGGAAAGAAAATGCAAATGAGATAAGAGCTTCGGGTGATTTATGTTTACCAATCTACAGAGTGCTGATATAAAGGACAGTTCATGGTTGCTTAAGGAATGTAGGACATGTGTTTTTAGTAAAAAAGGTATGAGGAATGGAATTGCATTTGATTAAGGAAAAAGAAAGTAGGTCTGACTTACAGGTGGTTGTTTCTGAATGCAAAAATAAAATGATGGATACAGAAAGTGATAAAAAAAAAAAGGTTTTGTGGAAAGTGGACACCGAGAAAAGAGTTTTATGCATGGTACAAATTTTCTGGAGATGTTGAACTGCCTTTGATAACAGATTTTAAGTTTCTTTACCTCTGAAGTGATCTGTTCTATATTTGCCTTTGAAATCTTGTATTGTTACTTTGGTAAAGTAAGTATTATTTTGCAATGATCTGTGAAGATTATGGCACATGTAGATAAAGCTTATTCTGCTTCTACAAAAAATTAACCCCTCATTGTCAGACTTTTGCTATCCTGTTGTCCTTGTAACATGGCAACGGTCTACCCATAAGTCAGAAAATTTTAAATGGGTAAACAATAGCTGTAAATCAAACAGTGAGGGCTAAGGGAAATCCAAGACAGCCGCTTGGGCTTTCCAGGCTCCCTGACAAACCTCATTCTCCTTTTTTGATGGGATAAAGCCTTCCCTGGCTGCAGGGTTAATGCCCTCACAATGGGGGGAAAAAAAATTATGTTTCACTGAATATTAAATTCTAGTTTTGTTCATTGAGGTCTGTGTTTACCAAGATTCACTTCCCAGAATGTTCCTTGCTGTTATGTTTTATTGCTAAAAAGTTTAATTGAATTATTCTAAAGCTTATCTCAGTAGTCTATCTTTGGATGGAGATCAGATGCCCCGTGACCTACAACCAGAGGACATAGGATTACATGTGTCTATCAGTGAGGCCTATATGCCAACTGGAGCTTATGGCAGAAGCAACAGAGCAAAAGAGTGCCTTTCGGCTTCTGGAGTAGAAAGTTTCCAGAGACTGGGAAAAATTATACTACCTTTGAAAAACAGTTGTTAGCTTGTTATTGGGCTTTAATTGATACTGAACAAATAACCGTGGGTCATACTGTCATATTAAGGCCTCAAGTGCTGATTATGCAATGGATTTTAAGCTCACCAAAGACCCACAGAATTGGGCACGCCTAGGAGTCTGATATCATCAAATGGAAATGGTATATTCAGGACCGGGCTAAACCCAGGCCATATGGGGTTGTTGCCTTACAAAAGAAAAAAAAAAAATTCTGAAATTCCCATTGAAAGCCTTGAGCAAGAATTCATGATTAAACCTGAGATAACCGAGTTGCCTGTAAAATGGGGAAAGCCCTTTTATTCTTTAACCGAGACAGAAAATGCCTGGTTTACAGATGGTTTAGCAAAATACATAGGATCTGTTCATTCCTGGAAAGCAGTCGCCTACAATCCAGTCACAACTAAACTGTTAACTACTACTGGAGAGGGAAAAAACAACCAATTCGCTGAACTATATGCAGTATATCAAGTCTTAAAACAAGAAAACTTAACAGAATGTCATATTTATACTGATTCATGGTCTGTAGCCAATGGATTAGCAGCTTGGCTTCCAATGTGGGTCAGAAATAATTGGCAAATTCATCCAAAAGAGTTGTGGGGAAAAGAACTATGGGCAGATATTTGGGAAATTGTGCAGAAAACTAACGTTTCAGTTTTTCATGTGGACACTCATAGCACTCCCAATTCCACGGAACGATGGTATAACTCAATTACAGACGAACAAACTCAGATCCGGACAGTGGAAGTCGATCCAGACTCCAGTGAGCTCAAAGGTTTGGCACTTTGGGCACACCAAAAATGTGGCCGTCTGGGAGAAAAAGCTATATACCGGTGGGCCCAGCATCGAGGTATTTCTTTAACTATGGATCTCATTAAGTCTGTTATTTTACAATGTCCAGTCTGCCAACGTGTTAAACATAGGAGCTTGCCACAACTAGTAAAAGGACAATTGGCGCATGGCAAATTGCCTGGGCAGATGTGGCAAATTGATTATATTGACCCATTGATCCGTGATAAAGGCTGCCAATATGTGTGTACTGCGGTGGATGCCTGTTTTGGATACCTGGTGGTCATTCCATTTGGAAAAGCCAATCAAACTAACACTATTAAAACATTAGAAATAATTAATTTGTACTATGGTGTTCACTCCAAATTCAAAGTCACATTTCAAAGGTAAGCTAATACAAGAATTTGCCCAGGAACATAATATACAATGGATTTTTCATGTTCCATATTATCCTCAAGCTGCTGGTTTAATTGAAAGAATGAATGGATTGCTAAAGGAACAACTGCTTAAATTGGGATGGGGTTCTTATAAAAATTGGAGGACTAACTTATATACTGCCTTAAGTATTTTGAACAGTCGTCTAATTGGAGAATCTGAGAGTCCTTTAATGAGAATGACTGTACCAAACCTACAAATTCACAGGATGGATGTTCATCCAGAGATAATTGAATACTGGGAAATTTTACCTGGAGCATTAGCTCCTTTTCTAGCCTCTCCCGAGGCTGCAGGCCTCTATTTGCATTCTATGACTGTGCAGAGGCTTACTAAAAGGATGATTTGTGCTGTGTCAACTGGCATTGGCATGAAAATGCCTCCTGGACATTTCGGGCTGCTTAAGGAACATCTAGCTTAGCCCTTAAAGGTATTTGTGTCCACGGGGGAGTTATTAACCCTGATTATCAAGGAGAAATTAAAATGATTTTACAAAATGATGGCAACAATGATCTGCTTATTAATAAACATGATCGGATTGCCCAACCACTGATTCTTCCATGTGTAATTTGTAAAGTCCAGAAAGGAGAACCTCCCACCCTATTAATCGTTAGGGGTGATGGAGGGTTTAGATCCACGAATGAAGCACATTCAATTGGAGCTAAAGTCTGGGTAAAACAACCCAACGGTCCTCCTATAAGTGCTGATATAATTGCACAAGGAAAAGATAACACTGTGTTGGTGATGTTCCCCAGAAAAGAGAAAAAAGGAGGTATGTGCCATTAACTCATCGTTATTCTCGTGAATAAACTGTTTTTGGAAGCTTGACTGTAATATGGATTGTCACCCATGCCTTAACCCCAAGATCTGTGCTGCAGTCAAACAACGAAACAACCCCCCATGCCAAACTCCAGAATATCTGCTACAGTTGGAAAAAAGAACATGAACAAAAACGTTGGGGAATCTTCCGCTGGAGAAATGTGAGCCAGACCCAAACTCAAGATAACTTCACCTCCCCTGCAAACAAGGCCCGCCCTTTTCTAATTATAACTTTCTATGGACAAAACCTGTCTATCTGGTCTGGAGTAAACTCTGATAACCCGTGGGCTAGGAGGTTTCTTCGATCTCCTAATTCCTCCTCTCTTGCAGTTGAATTAAGCCCGGGATATATTAATGTCTACTAATGAATACACATAGAGACAATTATTTAACAAATGGTTACCTAAAAACCATTGGATACTTATTCCAGAGGGCATTACTAAATGCACAGACACCTGGTGCTCAGGGACTTTATATCATTATAAGGCTGCTAATATAAGCTCTATGTGTCAATTTCATGTACTGCCTATTGTTTTCGGGAATGAATACTGGTTGCCTCATTTTGCTGGAAATTACTTCGATTTTAGTGACTGCACACACTTATTGATAGACTGGGAAAAGACTATTCAAGGATTGCTTCGTGGCCAGACTTCCCACATCTGGGAACCCTGTTTACTAGAGAATTCCATTAACTACTGTGAATGGACTATATTTCCTTAATCCTGTAGTATGTTTTTTGAAGTCTCCCCAGTTTATATGTATAGTAACTGATGATATTAACACACTTTCTACTTATCACCAGGAAACACTTTTTCAGGCTGTCTGGCACATGTAGATCACTTATATTGGAAAGGAACAACTTATTTCTTTTCCCCTATACACACACAACTGTTGTGAACTCAAGTGCTAATTCCTACTTTTTCTGTTCCTAACATTAGCCTGTCACTTGAACCTTTGAAATGGATTATTACAAAAATCAAAGTTATTACAAAAATTTATAGATACACGTAACCGTACTCTGTTAGAACACTCTGTTGTCGCTACTATTGTGGCTAACAAATTAGTGGATGTGGGAGTTAACGTACAGAAGCATACTGCTCATTCTTGGTGGGACTTTTTCTTTACTCAGTCCCCCCAAGCTAAACAATTGTTCTCTGCCTTGATTAATCCATTGCCTGTACTATGATTGTACTCTTTTTACTGACTGTTTGGAATTGTCCCTGGCGCTTATGATAAGAAAGGGAGGGGGTCTTGGGATTTCTTGAGCCCTGGGGACCTGGCCAGTCCCCTGGGATCTAGAAAATCTTGTGACTCACATGGTGAAACCAACAGCATTGTTAAAGTGAATCCAGAGCTGCATTTTTGCATGCAAACTGATATCAGTTTGAGGCCAGGAATTATAAAACAGAAGCCCCCAGAACTCCAATCTGAAGTCTCACCCATGGGGTGGACGCACCACCCGGGACCCTTCCCATATGGGGCTCCAGACTGCTGTCACTCGGCACCTCCCAGCTGCTGTCTGGATCTGGAAGTAGGTGAGGCCCAATTCGGTGATGTATACCCTATTACGTTTCTCTAACATTCTTATCCTTTTCCTACTAATGATCGTATATTAAAATTAAGCAAAATCACCTTTTATTAAAGAATTGATTAAAGCTGTTTATTTGTGTGAAACGAGCGGTTATTTTGCCAGTGAATCCAACGAATCTTAAAATTGAAAGCAGCCTGTCGGCAAAATACTGGAAGATAAAATTGAAGACCAAATGTATAAATAATCAAGTAATAGAAATTTCAAAACAAAAATGAGAGTGAGGATAGAGGGAGTCGTAATCAAAGTGATGATGGATGAAAACTTCCTGCATGTAAAGACCTCACCTGATCTTGGGCAAAACTAACTTCTTAATGCATCCTGAGACATTTCTTGATAAGCATTCTCAAATATAAATTAAAAATCTTAAAATTATACTGGACTCGTATGTGGGATGTTGAGAGTAGGAGAGGTTGTGAGAGGTGATGGGATATATGAGAACCCTATGTACCTTCTGCTCGATTTTGCTCTGAACCTAAAACTGCTTTAAAAAATAAGTTTATGGGGCTTCCCTGGTGGCACAGTGGTTGAGAGTCCGCCTGCCGATGCAGCGGACACGGGTTCGTGCCCCGGTCCGGGAAGATCCCACATGCCGCGGAGCGGCTGGGCCCGTGAGCCATGGCCGCTGAGCCTGCGCGTCTGGAGCCTGTGCTCCGCAACAGGAGAGGCCCCAACAGTGAGAGGCCCGCGTACCGGAAAAAAATAAAAAAAAATAAGTTTATGGAAAAAAATATATATGCAAAAGATTACCTGCAAAGGAATAACAACTGTGCAAAAACCCGACTTCTTATCTATAACTGTGGAACATAGAAAATACTGAAATAACTTTAAGGCAACGAGAGAAAAGATATGTGATTGAAGAATCCCACACCCAGCAGTCAAGATATCATTCTTATAAGAGAGAAAAAAGACAATGTGACGTTCAAAGCTTACTGAGTACACAACCCATGTACTTAATCTAGGAAGCGTACTTGAGGAGGTACTCCAGTGAAATAAAAATGAATTCGAATACAGGATCCCAAGCTGGGGGAACAAGAAATACAAGAGAAAATAGTGGTGAGCAATGACACTTGCATTTTTAATAAATTTAAAGAGATGATAATATGAGTAGAAACTAATATTTAAGTGACAAGTGAGGATTTTAGGAACCAAAGATATTGTAAGCTAAAATTTTATAATAGTTTAGAACTAAAAGTCTAGATGATCTGAACAAAACCCAGGAGTATGCAGAAGGAAAGTGTGCAACCTGAGGAAGTAGGTAAGCAAAAACGTTTAAAAAGTCAAGTCTTACTGGTTGGATGGGGAGGAAGTAGCAAGTAAATTGTCCTGGAAAATACAGATACATATATGAGAGTTAAAAATAGGAAAGTAACCAGTAAGAAAGAAAAAAATAACTTCTTAATGCAAGGGAGGGTACAAAACAGAATTTCAAAATGGATGAAGTAGGGTAAAAGTTGTTGAAGATGAAATATAACCTAGTCAATATAAAAAAATATAAAGAAAGAAAAAACAGTAACATAAAGTAAAATTAAGAATAAATATAGGGCTTCCCTGGTGGCGCAGTAGTTGAGAATCCGCCTGCCGATGCAAGGAATGCGGGTTCGTGCCCCGGTCCGGGAAGATCCCACGTGCCGCGGAGCGGCTGGGCCCGTGAGCCATGGCCGCTGAGCCTGCGCGTCCGGAGCCTGTGCTCCGCAACGGGAGAGGCCACAACAGTGAGAGGCCCGCGTACCGCAAAAAAAAAAAAAAAAAAAAAAAAGAATAAATTTAAACTGGCATACACACAAAAAGCATAATTAAGGGTAACTTCAAACCAGGAACCCCGGACCAAATAACCATAAATAGGCTGAACACTCCTATCAAAATGCATGACCCTCAGATTGAGCTAGAACCAAAGTTCAAATTGGAATACTGGAAGAAAAACAGAGGAAGGATCCCACAACACACAGCACATGTTTAATCAAAATCTTGACTGGAAAAAAGTAAACAAAAGACTTACTTAAATAAAAGCTGTTTATAGAAAATATGTCTAAAACAGTGGGTTTTTTTCTAAAGGTTAAAAATAAAGAGATGGATAAAGATATATCAAATAAATGCCAGCAAAAGGAAAACAAGTAAAACAGAATTCAAGTTCAAAGAACTAATGACATAAAGAAGGATTTTTAATAACAATAAAACATAAATTCCCAACATTGATATAGATACAGAGATTTACGCACCAAATAATAGTGTAGCAAAATTCAGAAGCCAAACATTTGATAAAATTGACAGATTTGTGAAATGCTGTTGGAGTAATGAGCACAGAAGCAATGATTGTGGTTTTCTAACAGCCAAAACTAAGAAACAGGATTTTGATTTCCTTTGCTTATGAGACCATGTTATTTCATCCAATTTAACTGTTAATAAGTATACACAGGATATGGGCAAGACATTGGTGTAGAAATGAATGAAGTTCAGGGGGTAAAATATTAACAGAAGTTTCAAAAACATTTCTTCTGTTTAACTTCCACCAGAAAAAAACCCTGCAAATTGAATTTGATGTGCCATAATTTTCATAGTAAGGAGTCCAAAAAGCATATAAAGGTCTTACCGAAAACTGGTGAAGTATTTGAAAGCTGAGAGAATACCCAATTATTGTTTAATAGTTTTTATTAACTATACAAATTACCTCAAAGATTTTGTATCATACTGGAGTCTCCACAAACTAATAGGCAATTCCTGCATTTACTGGATTATCTTAAGCATTTATCACTGAAAAATAAGGGAATAGATCTAGAACCACATACTGACATATAATATGCTGAAATAATGCAAAAAGAGCCATGCTCATGAATCAAAAGAATGAGACATTACTTGAGTGTGGGGTTCACAGTTATGTAGGAGGGTTTACGGGAGGGTAACTTACTGTTAATTAGCTTGCTTAGTAGAGCACAATCAAAAATCTACTTTCTATTCTTTCTCGCTTTGCCCTGTCAATAGCTCTCTAGGGTCTAGTTCTTTCTTTAAGCCCTTTAGCCTTTACAGCTCATCTTAGTCACAAGAGTAATGTCATCCCACTTCAATAATTAAAATGTCCCATCCAATTTTATGTAGCATTATAGCTCTAAGTTTAATTCAACATAAACACCTCTTCACCCAGCCCAGGTCTGACTAAAGAGTGGGAAGAAAATGTGGTGAAAAAATAATAATAATAGTAGCAAACAAACAAACCTCCTAACAGAGTAGTTGTGAACAGGTGTCCAAGTTTTATTAGAATCTTGCTGCAAGAAAGAAGGCCCCTAGTAGGCTAATTCAAAGATTTTCTCTTAATAGGGATACTTTATAGGAAAAGAGCATGTCTTGATAATGATTTTTAGACCACACTCAAATAGAACAGAACAGATAAGGATCACTAGATAATGACAGTTGAGTAGATGGATAAATTATTCCCCAGAACACATCTTAATCCCATTAAGTACCAGAAAATTGTTTAAGCATTTCGTCAAGAATACTAATTATATACTAGAAGGAGATTATTAATTGTATCATACAAAAATATGGTGTTCTAGAACAGTTTGGGGATAATTTCACATTCACAGACAGTAGCCTCTTCTCACCCAACTTTTTGATCCTCCTCTATTAATGACAGACACAAAATAGATTAAATGAAAAAGGTACAGAGATAGCAGAAGCAAGAAGAACTACAATCCTGCAGCCTGTGAAATGAAAACTACATTCACAGAAAGATAGACAAAATGAAAAGGCAGAAGACTATGTACCAGATAAAGGAACAAGATAAAACCCCAGAAAAACAACTAAGTGAAGTGGAGATAGGCAACGTTCCAGAAAAAGAATTCAGAATAATGATAGTGAAGATGATTCAGGACCTCAGAAAAAGAATGGAAGCAATGATCAAGAAGATGCAAGAAATGTTTAACAAAGAGCTAGAAGAACTAAAGAACAAACACACAGAGATGAACAATAGAATAACTGAAATGAAACATACACTAGAAGGAATCAATAGCAGAATAACTGAGGCAGAAGAACGGATAACTGACCTGGAAAGCAGAATGGAGGAATCCACTGCCACAGAACAGAATAAAGAAAAAAGAATGAAAAGAAATGAAGACAGCCTAAGAGACCTCTGGGACAACATTAAATGCAACAACATTCACATTATAGGGGTCCCAGAAGGAGAAGAGAGAGAGAAAGGACCCGAGAAAATATTTGGAGAGATTATAGTCGAAAACTTCCCTAACATGGGAAAGGAAATAGCTCCCCAAGTCCAGGAAACACAGAGTCCCAGGTAGGATAAACCCAAGGAGAAACAAGCTGAGACACATAGTAATCAAATTGACAAAAATTAAAGACAAAGAAGAATTATTAAAAGCAACAAGGAAAAAACAACAAATACTATACAAGGGAACTCCCATAAGGTTAACAGCTGATTTCTCAGCAGAAACTCTACAAGCCAGAAGGAAGTGGCATGATATATTTAAAGTGATAAAGGGAAGAACCTACAACCAAGATTACTCTACCCAGCAAGGATCTCATTCAGATTCTATGGAGAAATCAAAAGCTTTACAGAGAAGCAAAAGCTAAGAGAATTCAGCACCACCAAACCAGCTCTAAAAAAAATGTTAAAGGAACTTCTTTAAGTGGGAAACACAAGAGAAGAAAAGGACCTACAAAAACAAACACAAAACAATTAAGAAAATGGTAATAGGAACATACATATCGATAATTACCTTAAATGTGAATGGATTAAATGCTCCAACCAAAAGACAAAGCCTCAGTGAATGGATACAAAAACAAGACCCATATACATGTTGTCTACAAGAGACCCATTTCAGACCTAGGGACACATACAGACTGAAAGTGAGGGGATGGATCGACAGATGAATGGATAAAGAAGATGTGGCACATATATACAATGCAATATTACTCAGCCATAAAAAGAAACAAAATTGAGTTATTTGTAGTGAGGTGGATGGACCTAGCATCTGTCATACAGAGTGAAGTAAGTTGGAAAGAGAAAAACAAATACCATATGCTAACACATATATACGGAATCTAAAAAAAAAAAAAAATTGGTTCTAAAGAACCTAGGGGCAGGACAGGAATAAAGATGTAGAGAATGGACTTGAGGACACAGGGAGGGGGAAGGGTAAGCTGGGATGAAGTGAGAGAGTGCCATGGACAAATATACACTACCAAATATAAAATTGATAGCTAGTGGGAAACAGCCACATAGCACAGGGAGATCAGCTCAGTGTTTTGCGACCACTTAGAGGGGTGGGATAGAGAGGGTGGGAGGTAGACGCAAGAGGGAGGAGATATGGGGATATATGTATAGCTGATTCACTTTGTTATACAGCAGAAATTAACACATTGTAAAGCAATTATACTCCAATAAAGATGTGGGAACAAAAACAACAAAGAAAGTGAGGGGATGGAAAAAGATATTCCATGCAAATAGAAATCAAAAGAAAGCTGGAGTAGCAATATTAATATGAGATAAAATAGACTTTAAAATAAGGGACAAGGAAGGACACTACATAATGATCAAGGGATCAATCCAAGAAAATATAATAATTATAAATATATATACACCCAACATAGGAGCACCTCAATAAATAAGGCAAATACTAAGAGCTATAAAAGAGGAAATTGACAGTAACACAATAATAGTGGGGGACTTTAACACCTCACTTACACCAATGGACAGATCATCCAGACTGAAAACTAATAAGGAAACACAATCTTTAAATGACACAATAGACCAGATAGATTTAATTGATATTTATAGGACATTCCATCCAAAAACAGCAGGTTACACTTTCTTCCCAAGTGCACACAGAACATTCTCCAAGATAAATCACACCTTGGGTTACAAATCGAGCCTTGGTAAATTTAAGAAAGTTGAAATCATATCAGGCATCTTTTCTGACCAAAACGGTATGAGATGAGGAATAAATTACAGGGGAAAAAAACGTAAAAAACACAAACACATGGAGGCTAAACAATACGCTACTCAATAACCAAGAGATCACTGAAGAAATCAAAGAGGAAATCAAAAAATACCTAGAGAAAATGACAACAAAAACACAACGATCCAAAACCTATGGGATAGGGACTTCCCTGGTGGCGTAGTGGTTGGGAATCCACCTGCCAATGCAGGGGATACAGGTAAGAGCCATGCTCCAGGAAGGTACCACATGCTGTGGCGCAACTAAGCCCATGTGCCACAACTACTGAGCCTGTGCTCAAGAGACCGCGAGCCAAACTACTGAGCCTGTATGCCACAACTACTGAAGCCCACGTGCCTAGAGCCCATGCACCACAACAAGAGAAGCCACCCAGTGAGAAGCCTGCACACTACAATAAAGAGTAGCCCCCGCTCGCCACAACTAGGGAAAGCCTGCGTGCAAAACAAAGACCCAACGCAGCCAAAAATAAATTAGTTAATGAATTAAAAAAAAAAAAAAAACCTATGGGATACAGCAAAAGCAGTTCTAAGAGGGAAGTTTCTAGCAATACAATCCTACCTCAAGAAACAAGAAAAATTACAAATAAACAGCTTAACCTTATACCTAAAGGAACTAGAGAAGAACAAACAAAACCCAAAGTTAACAGAAGGAAAGAAATCATAAAGATCAGAGTAGAAACAAAGAAAACAATAGCAAAGATCAATAAAACTAAAAGTTGGTTCTTTGAGAAGATAAACGAAATTGATAAACCTTTAGCCAGACTGACCAAGAAAAAGAGGGAGACTCAAATCAATAAAATTAGAAATGAAAAAGGAGAAGTTACAGTGGACACCGCAGAAATACAAAGAATCATAAGAGACTACTACAAGCAACTCTATGCCAATAAATGGACAACCTGAAAGAAATGGACAAATTTTTAGAAAGGTATAACCTTCCAAGACTGAACCAGGAAGAAATAGAAAATATGAACAGATCAGTCACAAGGAATGAAATTGAAACTGTGATTAAAAATCTTCCAACAAACAAAAGTTCAGGACAGATGGCTTCACAGGTGAATTCTATCAAATATTTAGAGAAGAGCTAACACCCATCCTTCTCAAACTCTTCCAAAAAACTGCAGAGGAAGGAACACTCCCAGACTCATTCTACGAGGCCACCATCACCCTGATACCAAAACCAGGCAAAGATACTACAAAAAAAGGAAAATTACAGACCAATATCACTGATAAATATAGATGCAAAAATCCTCAACAAACTACTAGCAAACAGAATCCAACAACACATTGAGTGGATCATACACCATGATCAAGTGGGATTTATTCCAGGGATGCAAGGCCTCTTTAATATACGCAAATCAATCAATGTGATACACCATATTAACAAATGGAAAAATAAAAACCATATGAACATCTCAATAGTTGCAGAAAAATCTTTTGACAAAATTCAACACCGATTTATGATAAAAACTCTCCAGAAAGTGGGCATAGAGGGAACCTACCTCAACATAATAAAGGCCACATATGACAAACCCACAGCAAACATCATTCTCAGTGGTGAAAAACTGAAACACTTCATCTAAGATCAGGAACAAGACAAGGATGTCCACTCTCGCCACTATTATTCAACATAGTTTTGGAAGTCCTAGCCCTAGCAATCAGAGAAGAAAAAGAAATAAAAGGAATACAAACTGGAAAAGAAGAAGTAAAACTGTCACTGTTTGCAGATGACATGATACTATACATAGAGAATCCTAAAGATGCCACCAGAAAACTACCAGAGCTAATCAATGGATTTGGAAAAGTTGCAGGATACAAAATTAATGCACAGAAATCTTGCATTCTTATACACTAACAATGAAAGATCAGAAAGAGAAATTAAGGAAACAATCCCATTCATCATTGCAAGAAAAAGAATAAAACACCTATGAATAAACCTACCTAAGGAGGTAAAAGACCTGTACTCAGAAAACTATAAGACACTGATGAAAGAAATCAAAGGTGACACAAACAGATGGAGAGATCTACCATGTTCTTGGATTCAAAGAATCAATATTGTGAAAATGACTATACTACCCAAAGTAATCTACAGATTCAATGCAATCCCTATCAAATTACCAATGGCCTTTTTTTTACAGAACTAGAACAAAAAAATCTTAAAATTTGCATGGAGACTCAAAAGACCCCAAATAGCCAAAGCAATCTTGAGGGAAAAAGCATACTACTGGGCATATACCCAGAGAAAACCATAATTCAAAAAGTCACATGCACCCCAGTGTTCACTGCAGCACTATTTACAATAGCCACGTCATGGAAGCAACCTAAATGCCCATTGACAGGCAAATGAATAAAGATGTGGTACATATATACAATGGAATATTACTCAGCCAGAAAAAGGAACGAAAATGGGTCATTTGTAGTGAGGTGGATGGACCTAGAGTCTGTCATCCAGAGTGAAGTAAGTCAGAAAGAGAAAAACAAATATTGTATATTAACGCATATATGTGGAATCTAGAAAAATGGTACAGATGAATCGGTTCGCAAGGCAGAAATAGAGACACAGATGTAGGGAAAGAATGTATGGACACCAAGGCAGGAAAGCAGGGGCAGGGTGGGGGATGAATTGGGAGATTGGGATTGACATATATACACTAATATGTATAAAATAGATAACTAATAAGAAACTGCTGTATAAAAAAATCAATAAATAAAAGTAAATTTAAAAAACAGACTTTCCCATTAAAAAAAAAAAGAAGAAGCAAAGAAAAAGCTACAGTTATGTGTCTCGTAAGGTTATGATCTAGCCTTGGTGTGCTCTGAGTTTGGTAGATGCTCACAGCTCACTCTTTGTCCCATAGATCCCGCTGATGGGTCCATATGACTGTCCTCATTGGGGATATCCATCTGCAAGCATCTTCATCAGAGTGACATTCCACCAGATAGATGCTTTTGACTTCCCTGCATCACCTGGACCTTAATCCTGAAGGTCTGTCCTTCTTTAACTGGGTCACTTTACCCATCCACACTGCTCTTTCAGAGAAATCCCTTTCACTTTACCCATCTAAATAGCCCTCTGGGTGAAAGCCTCAGAAAAGATCCTGCTCAAGTTGCCCGTATCAGATCCATAGCCAATAAGGACTTTTGCCCCACCACTGATGTGGAAGTGCTGTTGACTTCCACCTCAGCCCTGTCTTTCTTTCTGCTTTGCTGTCTCAGGCCAATCTAGACACAGTATTTCATATTAACCCTTATGTATCCTTAAATTCTGGGGGTACCTGTCCATCTTCCTGAGTAGTTTTCCTGATGCCTTTCTTACTTAGAGATGAAGTTAAAGAACCCCACACATACACACCTCTCCTATAGCTAGGAGTGGGAGATAGGTGCAGGATATGTCATGCACGCCAAAAATTCTCCCCAGTGGAATCCTCTCCTGATACTTCCCAATGCCTACTCTTTCATAGGACCAAGGTAGAGGACTTCTAATATTGGCAGAATCTGACTTATAGATTCCTAACTTATCCTAGATAACTCATTTTAGATTATGTGAGTATTTGCATGACTACTTTATATCTACTATATGTTTCTTGGTCGTTGATATCTCAACCGAAACTGAGGGATAAAAGGGTCCTGTTTTAACACTGTAAAGTAAAAGTGAAGGAGAAATAAAATAGCTCAGCTGGGTGGGCAATGGAAGGCTTTTTTGCAAAAGTGAGACTTCTGAAGGCCAGTGAGAAAGTGAGTAGAGGATATTTAGCAGAGCTGCTTCCAATCTAGTCTCTAGAACTTCTATTCAATACTAGAAAACCAGATGAAAGGAATATAAGATGTTTAGTGAACCATAAACAAGGTATAAGAGAATTGTCTACATCAGTCTTATGTAGTCAGGTAATTATTCACTCAGTAGACATTTACTGAATACCTATTATATTTGGCAGAGGAAATACAGAAATAAAAATAACCTTACTTCCCATGGAGAGTTGGTGATTTTATGACAGAGAAAGACATGCAATGAAGTATATCTACAAGTAAAGTAGTACGAGAGAAGATGAAGTCTCAGTGACTGACTTGTAAAGGAGATTATCAGTGATCAAATGAAATAAACCAAGAAGAAATAGCACCTTAAATAGACAATTGAAAAACTAAAGTGATATTTTAGTGAGTTCCTAGAAAGAAATAGGCAAATTGAAGACTTCATTTATCTCTCAATTCTCTGTTAGCCTACTAAGTTTGATTGGATATTCTTTTCATAAATGAGAAACTGCAGAAATAATAGTTTTATTTTTTCTTTAAATGTTTACACCTTTAATTTATTTGGATGTGCCACAAATGGAAAAAGAAAAATGCTTTTCTATTATGACTAACAGCTAGAATAGTCATCATCCCTCTTTGGTAAGAGTACCCCTGAATACTAGATAGTTTTAAATAAATTAAGAAGGGAAAGTGATAAACTTCAGAACTTTATTTGGATAAAGTTTACGGATAATCCAATCTGGAAAAAATACCAAGAGCTTCCATATAGGAAGCAGTATGCTCCATTTAAAACATTTAAGTGGAGCTCCGCCTCCTCCCCTTCCCCCATGTGCTCCTCAAATGAGACTAATAAAAGAATGTCTGAATCAAAAAGGATTATATGGGGCTTCCCTGGTGGCGCAGTGGTTGAAAGCCCGCCTGCCGATGCAGGGGACGCAGGTTCATGCCCCGGTCCGGGAGGATCCCACATGCCACGGAGCAGCTAGGCCCATGAGCCATGGCCGCTGAGCCTGCGCGTCCAGAGCCTGTGCTCCGCAACGGGAGAGGCCACAACAGTGAGAGGCCCGTGTACCACAAAAAAAAAAAAAAAAAATGATTATATGTATCAATTAAATTCAATGGAATTTATTGATTCCAAGCGTCAATAGAGGTAATCATTTTTCAAAAAAGAAGCCATTTGGCAACTTAAAACCACTGGAGGCAAAGTCAACATAATTACCACAAGTATAAAGACAGAATGGTATCAATGAGCCCTGACCCTCAGGGACCCATAGATTGGTTATAGTCCAGAGTGTTCCTATGGGCAAACTGGATGGGCAGGCAGCAAGGGTATTGCTCATACTATGTAACCAAAATAGACGAAGAATAGGTTAAGAGAAGGCATAAGCAGACATGGTGGCAGATATGGAGGCTATGGGTGGGCTCAACGGTAAGGGATCTACCTCACCAAAGCTACCGCAAGTGCTTAACAATCAAAAGCAGAGATCAAGGCTGAGCCACCTCAATGAAACTACCCTTCAAGGGGACGAACCAGTCACTTGGTAACAAAGAACAGCCATTCATTTTTACAAGAATCAACTTTCATCCCAGTTTTGGGTTTAGCTTTCCTGCCTGCAGTAACTTGATTTCGCTCAAGCATTTAAAAGGCTTGCCTAGTGTCTGATCTGTCATCATGGGATCCTGCATATATCATCAT
>NW_020173199.1:708695-777658 GCF_003031525.2 Neophocaena asiaeorientalis asiaeorientalis | reverse complement strand
GGGGGTCCATTTTTTTCTGCTAAATAGGTGCCACTGTGAATCCATGATCACAGATTCACTGGTCCTACAATTTACCACGTTACCCAGAAACAGCTGCCTTCCAGAACTTTAGAATGGCCTGTGAAAGGCTCAACTAAGGCATTAGGTTGGAGATGATATCATGCAATGTTGGGATGTTGTCATTCAATATGCTATACATTCTTTAACCTAATAGCCATTATGTGATCCTGAAAAATAGAGTATTCTAAGTTATAGAATTAGAAGTGACACCTTTCATCATTACTCACAGTCACCCACTTGAAAAGTGGTACTAGCAGAGGGCATGCTAAGGCATCCACTAAAACTAAACTTAGGGCTAGGCAACTGTCTGGTCATTTGGGGCTTTTTACGCCAGTAGACTAGCAGGTAAAATCCCACCAACAAACACAGCAACAGATTTACTATAATGGCAGGGGAAATTGACCCTGATTAGCACGAGGAGATAGTGTTATTGTTACACAATAAGAGAAGGAATAAGTATTTCTGGGACTCAGGGGTTTGACTAGTTTTATTAGTGTCTCTAAACCCTAGCATGCAATTGCCTGACAAAGGCATGGTAACCAGGGGTTCCAACCACTCACATCAAGGTCTGGGTTTCTCCAGAAGCAGAGCCTGAGAAGAGGATTCTTCTGAAAAATTATTTATTAGAGAGATGTTCCTAGGAAAAACTAATAGGAGAGTAGATGAAATGAGACTGGAAAGGAAGAAGGCCAAGCAACAGTATGACATCAAGCAGAGACCACTACAGAGAAACAATGTTTCCATCCCACAGGAAAGCTCTGGGGACAGTGTATGTGACATCTCACAGTGATACTGAACAAGGGTCAGAGAACTGGAGTAGTTATATCCTTGAACTTATCAGTCATTGTTTAAGACATGTTAAGACATGTTTAAGACATTGTTAAGACATTGTTTAATTTACATGTGGATGTAAATTTCCATGTACTTCTGAGTCTCCTTGTCTGTAGGAAAAGTGGGTTCCAGCAGCCCAATGATAGCCCAGTGCCAAAGTGATTCAGGTACTGACTGTTGGACGTGAAAGAACACTGAATCTCAGGGTACACAAAATAGTGGTGAAAGGATCCGAGGGGATGTGGACAACGCATCTGCTATAGTCTGTCTGGGTTACCCCACTGGGCAAGCAGCCGAGATCAGCAGAAATGCTAGGTAAGAGCGTGGGACAATCTAGAATGGGTGGTAGAAAAGAGAAATGATGAATAAGGGAAAAAAGCGAAATGATAAATTGGACGCAGAATCAAAGGCCTAGCAGGGACTAAGCTTGTAGCTTGGCCTTTCAATCTTTGTATTGTAAGGCTTTTTTCTTTTTTTTAAGAAATTGTGACCAGCCACTGCCTTGACACACATGGAATCTGAGGATGCAAGGCGTAGACTGTAGCAGACAGTGCCAGCGCCCCACCCATATCCCTTGAGCCTTCTATCTCAGTGTTATCTGGAAAGCTTCCAACTCTGGGATCTGCATCTGTGAGTCTGAAGGCTTATTCTCAATCTCTACAGTGTACTTCTGCTCACAGGTGCAGCAGGCTGGAAGTGCCAGGAAAGTAACACCTTTTTTCTTTCTTTCTCTCTGATGCATAAATATCACTCTCTCTCACCCCTCTGCTTGGGATCATTCTGAAGCATGCATTTTACGCAATCACCCAGAGTTTTCCTGCAAGGTTAAGCTTCAATTATCCATCATGAAAACTGTTTTAATAGCGTATCTTTTTTCTAGAAGATAAGCTTTTCTTCCTTTTCTCACTCCCCTATCCCCTGCTGATGTTTTCTGGCCTTTCCACATAAACTACTTGCGCTCAAATCCCTGTCTCAAGGGCTGCTTCTGGAGAAATCCAAACTGTAGTAACCAGTTCTATGATTATTGGGCCCTTTAAGCCTAAGTTTCTCACCTAGAGCCAGTATATAAAAGCATGGAGACTCAAGAAAATTAGGTGGGGGAGAACATTTGAAGAAAGACATCAGAGTGCTATGAGTCTCACCTCCTGAAAAGAGGGAGAGGAAAAGGTTGCACCCCTCTAGCAAAGATAAACAAAGATGGACACTAGGAAAAGTGGTAAGGACAGATTTTAATCCATCATAGCTATTGCAAGAGGGAAGAGTTCAGTGTGAATTGAACCCAACTTTGATTTCTACAGAAGTGACTGGGTGTTTTACAGGATGAATGAAGGAGTAGAGAGTACTTTAGTATTGCCCAAGAACCAGATGTGCACCACGCAGTACAGAAAGGTGATATGAGGCAAGCTTCTTCCCAATAAAATTGCCATAGTGGAAGGGTAAATGGTCTGCAACAGTGAATATCTGCTTGGAGTCACCACTGGAAAACCAGGAGCCGAGGAGGGAGCAAACAACCAGATGAGTAGTAAGCACAGAAGAGACTCCCCAGGATTCATAGTCAAGAGGCTCACAGAGGAATCTCCAAAGAATCCATGAAAAGTCGATTTTAAATATTATCTAGGCCTAGAGAGAATGATGGCAGCTTACAAACCATCCAGGTAAAATAAAAACTCTCTGCCTTCCTTTTCCTTTTCTCCCTCCATTCTGAATCCAGAAGGTCAGAAATAGCAGCTTGTAAGTGGGAAAGTAGCCCAGGGAGAAAGAGAAAAGAAATCCACTTGTCTCTAGAGGGCAGAAGCCCACTTTATGCTTGTCTTCTACACACCTTATCTTTGACATGGGCTGGATAGTCTATTTTTAAATAAAAGCTGGGTTTTGTAATTTAAAGGAACCAGTGGACTTTCCACTGCCTAAGAGATCCTAGAAACCTCCTGGAACATGTTATAGGTTGAACTGTGTCCCCCAAAAGATACACTGAGGCCCCAAACCCTGGCACCTCTGAATGTGACCTTATTTGGAAATAGGATCTTTGCAGATGTAATTAAGGTATGAGAGGTCATTAGGATCAGCCCTAATCCAATAAGACTAGTGTCCTTTCCTTAAAAGAAGAGGAAACTGCCACATGAAGACAGAGACACAGGATCAACAACCACAAGGTGACAGAAGCAGAGATTGGAGTGATGCATCTACAAGCCAACAAATGTTAAGAATTTCCAGCAAACCACCAGAGCTAGGAAGAGTTAAGAAAGGATTCCCGTACAGTTTCCAGAGGGAGCGTGGTCTTGCCAACACCTTGATTTTGACCTCTGGAACCGTAAGACAATAAATTTCTATTGTTCTAAGCCACCTGGTTTGTGATACTATGTCATGGCAGCTCTAGGAACTAATACAGGGCCTGCCTTAGTTTTCAAACCATAGTAGGAGAAGAACTTTCTTCACTAAATAAATGTTAAAAGGACAATGGGGGCTTCCCTGGTGGCACAGTGGTTGAGAGCCCACCTGCCGATGCAGGGGACACGGGTTCGTGCCCCGGTCTGGGAGGATCCCACATGCCGCGGAGTGGCTGGGCCCGTGAGCCATGGCCGCTGAGCCTGCGCGTCTGGAGCCTGTGCTCCGCAGCGGGAGAGGCCACAGCAGTGAGAGGCCTGCGTACCGCAAAAAAAAAAAAAAAAGGACAACGGGAACACTTTGAAAATAAAATTAAGAAAATTTCATTTATAACAGCATCAAAAAAATTTAGGAATAATTTTACAAAAGACGTACAAGACTTGTACACTGAAAACTACAAAACATTGTTGAAAGAATTTAAAGAAGATCTAAATAAATAGAGATAAACCCCACATTCAGTAATTAGAAGACTTAACATTGTTAAGATTGTACTATTCCCCAAATTTTCTATACATTTCTATACTTCTAAAAATTCCTGCACATTTAATGCAAACTCCCAGCTGATTTTTTTTTTTTTTTTGTATAACTTGAAAAATTTATCCTAAAATTCATATGGAAATGCAAGGGACACAGAAGAGTGAAAACGTTCTTGAAAAAGAAGAACAAAATTAGAGCATTTACACTTCCGGATTTCAAAACTGACTACAAAGTTACAGAAGTGAAGACAGTGTGGTACTGGCATAAGAATAGACATATAGATCAATGGAATAAAACTGAGCGCAGAAATAAGCCCTTACATTTATGGTCAATTGATTATTGACAAGGGCACCAGGACAATTCAATGGAATAAAATTCACTACTGCATTATGTAGGACACTCCAGCCTTGTGCAAGCATCTTGAGGTTAGGCGGAAAGGGGATTTTCTTTTATAGAGAGGAAGAAACAAGGCTAGAATGCATCAGGTGTGGGGAAGTGGGATGACCAAGGCTGGTGGGATCAGACAATAGATCAGAAAATGTTTTACGTTGCGGTCAGACTACTCTCAGGAGAGAGAGCCATAGGAGGATGGCTCAGGCTGAGTGTGGGTCAAAGTTCAAGGGTCTAAGGGAAGAAGAGAAACTTCTCAAAGTTTGGTTAATATTAGCATCTTGTTCTGATTAATCAATAGGGACAAAACAATTCAGCTAATCATTTACGAAGCTGTAAAAAAAATTAATAAAAAGAAACCTCAGTTAAATAGAGTCAGGAGACCAGAAGAGCTCTGCTATGCCCTGGGACAACGGCAGAGCCCAACAGCAAGAAGATAGACTTCTCTTCTTCCCTAGTAGGACTCAGCTAATGAAAAGCCATGGACTCTTTGTTTACTACAGCCCACCCAACTTCCTCTTCCTGCCTTTGAAAGCTGCACTCTCCTTCCCTTGCCTTGTGGGACTTGCACAGGGTTTGCTATGGTTGTAGATCCCGAAGTGCAATTCTCTGCTGAGCCCAAATAAACCCATCTTTGCTGGAGAAATATCTGACAGTCTCCTTCTTTCAGATCAACAAAGCAAAGAATGGAAATTTGGAGGGTCTGTATCTGGCCTTGTCATAGGTAATTGTCATAGGGGCATCTGTGAGACATGGGACATAAGTCACATGGGAAGGGTGGTTCTTTACAGTAAGTCATTTCCCAGAACACAAAGGGGTGGGGGGATTTCTTATGTTGTTACTGTTTTCTAGGAGCATAGGTAATTCTAGGAGTTCTAGGATTTTCTAGGAGTTTAGGTAATTTCAACAGTGTCATCACTTATATACAAAGATTACTGCTTTCAGGTGTCCAGAAAAATGGAAAGAGAGAAGGACAAAATTTTATAGCATTTTGAGACTTAGAGACCCCAAGGGAAGATGTAAACAGGGGTAAAGAATGAACAAGCACTGAGAGCAGAGCAGGCTGAAGAATGGAGATGTGTGGGATCCCTAACCCTCTAAGGAAGTCAGAGAACCCCAAAATTGTTAAGAGGGGACAATCCAGTTTCAATACACTAAGTAGAGAAATGCCTACCAAGTACTGCATATTAAAGATGAGGTTATCAACCTGGTTTTCAGAATTAGATCAGGAAGTTATTACTTGGAGGGCTAAAGACACATCATCTACCTTGCCAGGGCTGTTCATCAATGCTGCCGGGATAGCTCTCACTCTGCAGATGAGTACTAAGGGAGAAAAATAAGGGGTGTAAAAAATGCTCAGCCTAACAACAAGGAACACTGCCCTAAAGACACAGATGAAAATGAAAATCAAGTTTGTGAAAATGACTTTATTCAGGAAATGTATGAAAAAAAAATTTTTTTAAAGAAAGATTTTCCTGGCATTCTTGACATTTTTTAAAAGCAAGATACAGTTTTAATAAAATTCAAGAAGCTTAGCCCTGAGGATAAAAGAAAAAAAAATCATAGATAAAAGTAGAATTGCATGAAAAAGAAAAAAAAAAGAATTTATAATTCAGTGAAATTTAATTGTCCATTGAAGACTGAAAAAACAAAAACACAGCCTAAAATTGAATTGCAAATGAGAAAGACAAAAACATAAAACTCAGAATGTAAAGAGAAAAGACAAGAACAAACATAAGTAAAAAATGATTTTAAGCTAGAAATTATAGATGTTAAAATGGAAGAATAATATTCAGAGACATAATAAAATGAAAATTTTCTCACCTAAAAGAAAGTCTGATTGTTCAAACCAAAAAGCTCACTGGGGCTTCCCTGGTGTCCCCCCCCCCAAAAAAAAAAAAAAGCGTCAAGCTTGCACCTAACCTGGTAATTTTTAATTTAAACATTAATTTTGTTTTAATCCTGAAATCATTGAGGCAGAATGAACCAAATAAAAAATCATGAAAGAGAGAAAGAGAAAGAATAAACAAAATTGAGAAAGAGAAACAAAATAGATGATATGAATGAGAGTTTTTGTTTAAAGATTTGTAGTTGTCTATTTTTTTACAAGAATGTAATACAGAGTGGCATGATAAACTTGAAAGTTCTAATATAATAGACATTTGATAGAAAGATTCTAAAACTGATCTAAATAGGAACCTAAGTAGATGAAAAATAAATTATGGAATAAACTGAAATATAATAATGTACCTTAAAAATTCCAAACAAATCTCTGAATATAGAAGTAATTTAAACAAGCTCTTTTAAATTTTTGAGTAGCAGAAAATTCTAAAAAATATAATCACTTCTGGAGCCTAGAAAATTATGGAAAACTGCTCAATTCATGTTATTCCTAAATGTAATACCACATACATATTCACACGTACCAAGAATAGATGAATTTCACTATAAAGAAATACAGTTAAGGGACTTCCCTGGTGGTCCAGTGGCAAAGAATCCACCTTCCAATGCAGGGGACAGGGGTTTGATCCCTGGTCAGGGAACTAAGATCCCACATGCCGCGAGGCAACTAAGCCTGCACACCACAACTACTAAGCTCACGTGCCTCAATGAGAGAGTCCGCACGTCACAAACTACAGAGCCCATGCACCCTGGAGCCTGGGCACCAAAACTAGAGAGAGAAAACCCGCACACCACAACTACAGAGAAGCCCTCATGCCGCAATGAAAAGCCCAAGCCTCAACGAATGATCCCATGTGCAGGAACTAAGACCCGACGCAGCCAAAAAAAAAAGACAATAAATAAATAAAATTTTAAAAAAAAGAAATACAGTTAATATCTAGCTATGTTCTTTTCATTGCAATTTTTCCTAGAAGCTCTGAACCTATAAAAAGAAAATAAAAATAATTGATATACCATTTGTCAAAGAGGATACAATTATCAGAAATAAAAGAGAAAGGTTGGTATGTAAGCACATTCATTGTATTATTATTAACAATAACAAAAATTGGAATGAATCTAAATATATTACTCTTTATTTTTAAAGTTTTTATTATGGAATATTTCACATGTTCGCTTGTATCTACAAAAAAATTTTTAATTTTTGAAAGTTTATTAAAGGAAGTGAAACACTCCCCAAAATACATACATACACAGTTGTAGATACTTTATCTACAGCCCACACTGACACTATGTAGTCTAACTCATCTAAATGTTGACCTAAATTAGACTGAAGCATTAGAGATACACTGTTAGGGATGGGGGCAAACCTATCCCTGTCCAAGTCTTGAACTTCTGATTCATAAGATACAGGTACTCCATCATAAGCTTTCCCTTTTCTACTTCCTCCAACCTCGGTTTGCTAAACAGCTTTGCAAAATGTAATATCAATTAAAAGTACAATAATACAGTCTGAATTAATTGCAGGTAATACCAGCTCTGTGGAATTGAAAAAAAAAAATGTAACTAATAATAAGCTACAAGTTGACCTATGACTTTATGATGACTGTGCAGATATTTTTATATAGCCATACACAGGACAGCCTGACCCGAAGCAATGAGGCTGCTGCTATTACCCTGCCAGTTTTCATCCCTCTGAATGCTCAGGGCTCCCACTGTATTATCTTTTTGTGTGTGTGTGTGTGTGTATCAATATGAATTTATCATAAAAATATATTGTTAAGTAAATAAAAGCAAACTGCAGAACAATAGGTATAGTATGATCTAATTTACACAATAAAGCAAAAACTACAAGCAATACCCTATGTTTTCTATGAAAAGCACACACAAACATGGGTGTGTACATATTAAAAAAGAGCATGGATACACAATTCATAAGAGTGATTTTTTCTGAGGACAAGGGCAAAGAACTAAAATTAATAGTGCATTAACTTTATTTATAATGTAACATTTAAAAAAATAATAAACACATGTTCACTGTATTATCTTTTATGCCAGCATCTTGAGTTCAAATTGAAGTTATTCAAATCCATTTCCTTCAACTAAATGTATCCAGCTCCTAAAAGAACAGTAATCTATTAATTAATACAAAAGTGAGATGAAGTGTTTGCAATTATCTACCCCAAGGTGTCAGCATTTTAAACAACGATGAGTTCATTTGCTCAAAGAATGAATTCCAAAAAGCAAAGTTTTAGCCAATATATATGAAGATAAGGGGTCCTTTCCGGCCAAATTACCACACACACACACACACACACACACACACACACACACACACACACACAATTTTTAAATAATAGACCCCAGTAAGTTATATGTAGGTGATGGTGAGGTCCCAGTCCAAACCCCCTTTTCTGGGCCAGCACAGTCATCTCTATCCACCCTGAGTAACTAATGGCTCCTAAAGGCTCACAGCTGCACCTTCCTTCAGCGAACTGCCCTTAGCTGTTGGGAGCTAAGCGAAGTTAAGCCTCCACCTTGCCATCCAGCCTCACACACAAACCCACTCCAATGAATAATGATACAGGAGCCCTGCGGCCTCAAGGGAAGGGCTGGGGGATGAGGTTCATTGCTGAACTTGCCCCCTGTAGGCCAGGCTCACACTGGGCTTTGCCTGACACGGTATCCTTACTCAGTCCTCTTCCCTCTGTCCTGCTTCACTCACTCCCTTAAAGGGTTTTCCTGAAAACGACCATTCCCTCAGCAAAATGCATGTACCTGAATCTCAGCCTTAGGCTCTGCTTCTAGGGAACAAAACCAAAAGCAGGATACTTGGTTTTTTCTAAGGTAACTTGACATTTAGCTCCATTCATTGCTGAATTTACTCATTTAATAAAAACATCACCTCTGCTTGTCAATGAAAATAAGAAAGAAATGAAGGTAAAATAGAAGAAAGGATGGGAGACACATGTTTCAATTTCTGTGACTGTTTTCAGCTTTTTTTCTTTAAATAAATAAACCAATTCCTGAGTCATATAGATGATGCTTCAGGCCAGCGTTATTCATAACCTTCATGGTGTATTTGCTTTTTTGTTTTTTTCACAAGTCACCTACATCCAAAGGCCTGTTCTTACTATCAAACTGACTGTACATGTATTTTTTTTACAATATTTATCTGTGAATATAAATCTATGCTTTTGCTGGATCACATCTAAATTTGTTGGTAAAATTCCTGTGTTTTTTATATATTTATATAGACAGCACAAACCCACTACATAACAAGCATTAAGATACTTATTGAGGGCTTCCCTGGTGGCGCAGTGGTTGAGAGTCTGCCTGCCGATGCAGGGGACACGGGTTCGTGCCCCGGTCCGCGAAGATCCCACATGCCATGGAGCGGCTGGGCCAGTGACCCGTGGCCGCTGAGCCTGCGTGTCCGGAGCCTGTGCTCCGCAACGGGAGAGGCCACAACAGTGAGAGGCCCGCGTACCACAAAAAAAATAATAATAATAATTAAAAATAAACTAAATTTTAAAAAGATACTTATTGAAATACCATAACATTTGCTTAGAAAATATCAGTGAAAACAGAGCACGGACGTGTATTTATTATCTACTGGGGAGGAAAAAACCTCGAGCATTTATATTTAGACTAGAAAGGCACGTGCAAGCTTCAATATTTTCAGAAATACTTTCCTCTGTTTTCAGCTTCTTTGTTAATGAGCAAATAAAGCATCCTGTCACCTAAAATATAAAGGTAAGGGATCTGAAAGCAAGACTGCAGTGTGAGCACTTTTTCTTCACGATGCCAGAGCCGAGTCGGCAGGGAAGAAAGGAGGCTTGTAATGAGACGTAAGTAGTTGTGAGAAAAGACATCACAGGCAGTTTCCTGACAGAAGCCTGAGATTTAATCACCCGAAGCTGCTTTTGCAGCCGCTGCCTAGGCGCGTTGGCTTCGCCGTCAGGGAGCAGAATGCCTGTCAAGCCCGCAGTGAAGCAAACGAATCGCTGCCAACGCGCTGCCTGCGGACAACGGAAGATGCTCACACGCCGTTTCTTTCCCTTCCGCACATTTTGATCGTGTGTTGTGTTATCTACAGAAAATACTGAGCCTGTGTATCACTACAAAGGGACATCGAGAGGGAAAAGATGGTTATCAAACCTAGGAAAAGGGAGAGGGAGAGAAAAAAAGCTTCTCTGGAGTTTATTTAAGCTCCTGGGTAGAATCCTACTGCTGAGCACAGCAGAGCTTCATTCGAGTCATAACTTCAAACGCTATTATATGTTAGAGGCACATAATTAAATTTTTTGATTTGGAAAGAGGGGGTGGGAAAATGGGCTTATATATTCTGTTTATTATGGTAATCGTTCCATATGTAGGGCTGTCCCTTAAGCCACTCAAGTCACTCATACAACTTATGTGACCTTGAGTGAGTCTGTGTATCAATTGGTAAAACAAGAGAACCTCATAGCTTCATAGAGGAGCAAACAAAATAATGTAGACAGAATGGCAAATTAAAACAAAGATAATGTAGATAGAGACCCTAAACAGATTAGCTCCCTTCCATTCCATGGAGCTAGAGTAATTTCCCAGATTATCCAAGCTGACACTGTGTACTGTCTTCCAATTCACTGTTTCATCAAAACTGTTCAATACATATTTATTAAAATAATAAATAAACTAAAAATGACTACTGGGAGTCTCACCCCTACTGGGAGAACGTGAGTCTGCACAGAAGATTGGAAGAAGACAGAAACATTGTCACGGTGTTGGAGAATGGGCTAATTAATAATAGAATTTTCATTAATTTCAGAAATGATTCACCTTGATACATCATTGGGCTTACAGGAGTAGAATTACATGAACTTTGAGGCATTCAAACAATTATTACAAAAGCTATAGTTTTAGCCCTGATGAAATTACAAAAATAAAATCATGAACACAGTAATAGCTACCAAGTACTGAGCTGACCCTGTGTGCTCTCCAGAAGGACTTGCAGCAGGGTGAATTGTGCCCCCATCCACCCCACGCAAAAGAGGTGTCTACTCAGAACCTGTGAATCTGCTCTTACTTGAAAAATGGGTCTCTGTCAATATAATTAAGGACTTTGAGAGATGAGACCATTTTGCATTAAGCAAGGCCCTAGATACAATGACACATGTCCTTATTTTAAAAAAGACAGAGGGAGATTAGAGATACACAGGAGAAGGCCATGCGAAAACAGAGACAGAAACTGGAATGATGCAGCCACAGGAATCCGGACAGCCACCAAAAACTGGAAGAAGGAGGGACTCTCCCCTAGAATCTCTAGAGGGAGTGTGGTGCTGACAACACCTTGATTTTGGAAGTCTCTTCTCCAGAGCTGTGAGGGAATACATTTTTTGTTTTTTTAAGCCACCAAGTTTATAGTCATTTGTTACAATAACCATAGGAAACAGATACAGTACTTTTAGTATCCTCATAGTAACTGTAACTAAATACACTGGCTCATTTTCTACACCAAGAAACTCTGGCTCTAAAAGGAAAGTAATTGACTCAGGGCCTCTGAGCTAGAGAGTGACTGAGCCAGGATGGACACACAGATCTGTCCCGTTTTAAGGCCTTTTTTTAAGTCAGTTTTAAACCTTTTCTTGAAACCACCCTTCCTTCTTCTAACTCCGTGGCAGAAGCTGTCTCTTTGGCTTTTTTCTGACACTTTGCTTACCATTTCCTAGAAAAAGTAAGTTTACGTTAAACGTGCATTAAGTTCTCATACTGTTAGTTCACATTATTTTACGTCAAAAGCTTCCGAAGTGGGTTGAGGAGGGAAGAAACATTGAAGATCTGCTTAGTTAATGAACAAGCACCGAAAGATCATTCCTAACGCTTGCTAGGCACCTCAGAGTCTAAGAAGACACTACTGGCAGACTCTGTATTGTAGGTGCTGAACTTTAGTAGCAGCATTAAACCTCCTACCTCATTTATTCATAGTTTCTGAAAGGAGCCTCTGGGTTCCTAGATGATAGGTCCCAAGGATCTGAGGGCTGCCAGATAATCTCTGAGACAACTCTGACTGGCCCCGCTCCAAACAAGCTGCTGTGTAAAAATAGAGGTTGCCCGGGGATTTTCCCAAAGCAAAGTAAGACCTGCCACAGTCAGCTCCAGCCTTTGGCATCCACATCCACTTCCATGAGGTCAGCTGTCACAGACTATTTACAAAGATGAGCCTGAAAATGGCTTCCCCATCCTGTCCTCTATGGTATATTCTCTTCCTCCGTCTTCACATCTGTTTTTTAAACAGCTTTCCTGAGGTATAATTTACATACAATAAAATGCACCTATGTTAATGATACATTTCACGCACGTTGGCAATGTACACAGTCATGTAACCACCACTACATTCAAAACATAGAACATTTTCGCCACCACAAGTTTTCTCATGCCCTTCTGAGGTCAGTCCCTCTCGCCGTGCCCAGTTTTCAGGCATTCATCATCTGATTCCTGCCACTATAGTTCTATCTTTCCTAGAACTTCATATAAATGGAATCATAGAGTATGTAGTCTTTTGTATCTGATCTCTTTCAGTAAGCATGGGGTTTCTGAAATTCATTCAAAATCCAAAATCATTTTGCATGGCTCGGTAGTTCATTCCTATTTATTGCTAAATTCTCATTGTATGGATGTACCGCAATTTGTTTATCCATTTACCAGTTGATGAACATTTGGACTGTTTTCATTTTGGGTATGTTAGGAATAATCCTGCTATCTCTCATCTAATTTTATTTATTTATCTCACTTTTTTTTTCTTATTTTCCCCTCTATATCTTCAAGACTGCCTTTCTCTTTCCTACCCCAAACTGATCGGAAATAAAGTTTAACGGGCCTATGGCAGTGGTTCTCAATGTAGTTGTCCCTCAGGGGATTTGTGCCAATACCTGAAACATTTTTGATTGTCACAGCTTGAAGGGGGAGATGCTACTGGCATCTAGTATAGAACCCAAGGATGCTGTTTCACATCCTACAATGCAGAGGACAGTCCCCACAACAAAGAATTCAACACAGAATGTCAACAGTGCCCAGATTAAGAAACAAGGCCAAGGAGAGGATCTTATAAAGGACTTTCCATGAAACTTATTATTAGGTGGGAATTTTAAATAAAAATGTCTTCATTTCTTTGACAAAAAGCCTAGAATTAAAGAAGTAGTTTTTCATTTTTAGATATCTACTGCTAGTAAAAATATACAAGGCAATAGTACCTGAATCACTGAATTGATTAATAATTCTTTTCTGGGAGCCATGGAGCAAAGTCATTTAGCTCACAGCTGAAAACTTTAGTTAGAATGTAAATGTGGGGCTTCCCTGGTGATGCAGTGATTAAGAATTCACCTGCCAAAGCAGGGGACACGGGTTCGAGCCCTGGTCTGGGAAGATCCCACATGCTGCGGAACAACTAAGCCCGTGCACTTCAACTACTGAGCCTGCGCTCTAGAGCCTGTGAGCCACAATTACTGAGCACGCGTGTCACAGCTACTGAAGCCCACGCACCTAGAGCCCGTGCTCCACAACAAGAGAAGCCGGCACACCGCAACGAAGAGTAGCCCCCGCTCGCCACAACTAGAGAAAGCCCACGCACAGCAACAAAGACCCAGTGCAGCCAAAAATAAATAAATAAATTTATTTTTTTTTAAATGTAAATGTGTCTGATCAGATAGCAGTTGATAAGTCAAACAGCAAGTGTCTCAGGAGTTGGAAGAGGGGGAAATAGTTATTTTGTCACCATTTCCACCGGCCATAAAGGTTAACGGTGTTGCACTGTTCTCTTTCCTTCTCCAGGGTCTACTCAGATATCCTGAAATCCTTCTACTTCAGGGCCTTCTAGGCTTCTCACCAGTTTTCAGCCTCAGCAAGGTGCAGCTGAGCAAATGAAACAGTCCCCAGTTTGAAGAAATGACTGCTTAAGACAATGACTGAATCATACTGTAGGATAAGCCTACATTGGAAACAAGTTCTGAGAGTATGAAAAGTTATCTGAATTTGGCACAAAACATTTAATTTACTCAATAGAGTCATTAGTCTTCAACCTTTTATATAATATTCTACAAAGAGCATGGATTTGAAGCCAGGAAGGTTTGAATCTTATTTAAAGCGTGAATAATTGGATTTTATATTAACAGTGCCAAGTCCCTGAACCTCTCTCAGCCTGGGCATCTTTATCTGTGAAATGGAGGAAACAACAGCTAATTTAGAATTTGTGTAAGGATTAGGTAATATATTGTATATCTAGGGCTTAGTTCATTGTCTGCCTTTATTTTCTTGTTGCTTTAAACTGTCAGCTTCAAGCTAAATTTTTTTTTAAAAAAACCCAACATTCTCTTCAAAACACAACAAACATTAATGTTTGTTTATATAAATATTTTAAATATTATCTACGCAACATGCATAAAAGGGTATATTTTTATTACCTGATATTCATGAAATTTAAGAGTTAGACTGATATATAGAACAAATGGAACTTTCACAAGGTCTGCTGATAGAACTAAATAATTTGCAGAAGAAAAAAGTCATAAGATCAAACCACTTTTACCTAGCTGAAGTTATGCATATTTTTGAAAATAACTCGTTTGTGATAGTAAACTAATTTATCAGTCTCTTATTACTGAATATGTTCATAATTCATAAAGTGTATTCACCCAACATGAATCACAAAAAAACTGACTTAACCATGTTGCTTGAGACACAAATACACCACCTTTTTTTCTCATACATTATTCTCTTTTCTCTCCCTATATAATTTTTTTTTTAATTTTAGATTTATAACTTTCTTCTGAGCTGTAAAACCATTTCAGACACATTTTACTTGCCCGATGTTATAGAAAACAAAATTATAATTTTCTAATTTAGAATGTACTGTTGCCCCTCAGTATCCACGGGGAACTGGCTCCAGGACACCCCTCAATTACCAAAAACCAAGGATGCTCAAGTGCCTTATATAAAAGGTGTAGGGCTTCCCTGGTGGCGCAGTGGCTGAGAGTCCGCCTGCCGATGCAGGGGACACGGGTTCGTGCCCCGGTCCGGGAAGATCCCACATGCCGCGCAGCGGCTGGGTTCGTGAGCCATGGCCGCTGAGCCTGCGCGTCCGGAGCCTGTGCTCCGCAACACGAGAGGCCACAACAGTGAGAGGCCCGCATACCTTTACTTATAATATCTAACACAATGTAAATGCTATGTAAATAGTCTCCTGCAAGCAGCAAATTCAAGTTTCACTTTTTGGAACTTTCTACAATTTTTTAAAAATATTTTTGATCCCTGATTGTTGAATCCATGGGTACAGAACCAGCAGATGCAAACAGCCAACTATACATGTAAATTCACACTTTGCAGGGAAGTAGAATACCTCTATGTCTCTTTACTAACTCTGCACCTTAAAAATAATAATAATAAAAATTTTTTTAAAAAACAGAAAGAAAGGGAGAGAGGCAGGGAGAGATGGAAGGTGGGAGGGACGGAGGGAAAAGAAAAAGAAAAAAATGCATTTTTTCACATTAAGCGGCAGCAGCAATAAAACATCCTATGACATGGGAAGAATATTTTGCATCTTGTCTTCCGGGTCCCCAATTCTCCTTGGCCTTTGGGCTTATGTCTCACAGAAAGCGCTAACACTCATGGTACTAATCTATGCAGTGATGTATAGAGATCCTGTTCCTCTCTTTAGGAAGAAGAAAATGGAAACAGGTGTCTTTCTTTATACAAGGATTCCCAAGGGAATTATATCACTAATGAGTACAGGAGAAGCTGGATCATTTCATTACATATGTCCTTAACATCTATCCAACATCATTTTTCACCACTCCACTTCTACCCTAAATACTCAGGTAATTTAAAATCACCTGTTGTGCCCTGACAAATCTCATAGGCATTTGCAGGTGCCTCTGCCTGGGATGCGCTCCCTCCCCATCACCATCTAAAAACCAACGAATCTTCTTTTATGACTCAGTTTTCACTTTCATGGGAGGCCTTCCCAGACCCCGCCCAGCTGATTGGAGCTCCTATTTCTCTGCACATTTTTACTCTGCATATAACTCCATTATATACATCAAGATATTACAATTGTCAGTGTGACCGCTGATGCCCAACTGGATCACAAACACTACTACATCATGAGGGTAGAAACTGTCCTTTCATCATTGCAAGCACCGATTAAATGTCTGAAACCTAAATGAATAAATGACTAGGTAAATGAATGAATGAATAAATTGGCTACGAATAGAAACAGAGATAAGCTCTTATGAGTCTTGAAGCAACAAAAAGTCAAAATCAGAACAGGATCAACATTATTTTTTAATCAGAATTAAATAAATGTAAACTCAGTGTCCCTAGGACTCAATCCCATCAATGCAGATGGGAGTCAATAATAATTACACAAATACAATGACACAAATGACAATCATACCAGTAATCTGCTCTTGTCCCCATTTACCCACAGTCTCCAGCCTTCTTGAAAGTGTTCCCCCTGGTGCTTCTTAGGCCTCTACAGGTGAGAGGCCACCTGTGCTCTCAAACTCCTTTAAGCTAAAATACCTTGTAACAACCTTGTAACACCTTCTCTGCCTTTCTCTCTTGCCCTGGTATCTCCTTGGCAATAACATTTAGTCTCTCACCTGGTTGAAGAGGCCTCATTGCTGCAATTCCTGATGGTGTCTCCTGTGATAAATCATCAAGGATGCTGTCTCCTGCGTCCCAAAGCCACCAATCTAGAAGAATCAGAAAGGCACTGGTGAACTGCCCTGCTCCTATATTTATCAATTTCTGCTGCCTGGATGATCTAAGTCAATCTATTGTGCTACTTCTCAGCATATCTGAAAAAGGTTTCTATGAAAATAGTGCTTCATCCAATGCTTCTTCCACAGGTGCTCAAGAAAATGTGTAGAAAGCATGAACTTGACTCTTTAATGACCCCTTCATCGGTGTTTTCTGTCCTTTCTCAGGGATCCTGTGCACCAACCTCGCCTTTCCTCCCACAGCCAAAATCATCAGGCTGCCATGTAGATAGATGACTAATTGCCTGTAAACAAATTCCTCAGATAGAGGCAAGGAAATCTGAATTCTCTCCAGGTTGAGCAAGGATTCTGGCTACACAAAGATTAGGCTGATGTCATAATTTTAGAATATTACACCCCAAAATGTCATTGCTTCTTTCATACATTCTTTATGTGAGAGAAAAAAATGAACAAAGGTGAACTAGAGCAACAAACCATGAGTATCTACATAGTAAGTGACCCAGGAGACACACTCGTATGGCACTGGCGGAGCAGACATGGTTTGGAAAGGAGAAGATAAGCTAGGTAGGCCACCCGGAATAAGAAATACCTATAATATGGAGAAAAAAAGTTTAAGTTCCCATACACCTAGGAAAAATCTGATTATGTTGTAGCCAGGACACAACAAATAATCACCAGAACTGGTTTTAATAAATCACTGTGAACTTGCTTTGGTGAACTCACTTCCATAATGCAACTAATCAGTGACAGTTCTTCTCTTTTGACAGTCAGCCAATTAGATATATACCCACCCCAATGAACACGCTTCTAAAAGCCAATCTATCAACTACACTCCTACCCAAATAACCATGTTTCTACAGCTGACATCAACCCATCTCTGAAATTCCACCCACTCCCTGATTCGATATTCCCCCAAATCCCTGTATAGAATCAGTTCAACATTATGCTCAGAGAGGATGTATTTAAACAGCATAGCTCTCCCTTACTTAACAATACATTCAGCAGTGTGTGCGTGCATGTGTGTGTGTGTTTCCAGAGATTAAGTGGTAGTATCATCCTTTGATATCACTAAAGTTAAACATGTGCCATTGGTTGGGAAAACCATGCTAAGGAATTTTAAGAGGTGTGGCAATAACTAAAAGACAAAACTTAGACTGACACTGGGCCCAGCCATGAAGGACAGCTGTACCTATTCCTAGTCTGTGCTTTTAGGAGTCGCTTCCTGATTCTGACTCCAACAAGCCTCTTTATTTTTTTTTTTATTGAAGTATAGCTGATTTACAATGTTGTATTAGTTTCAGGTGTACAGCAAAGTGATTCATATATAGATATATATATATGCACATGCTATGTATATAAGATATTGAATATCTTGTAATATTGTTATTTATCTATTTTATATATAGCAGTGTGTATATGTCAATCCCAAACTCCTGATTTATCCCTCCCCCTCAACTTTTGCCATTTGGAAACAATAAGTGTGTTTTCTAAGTCTGTGAGTCTATTTGTTTTGTAAACAAGTTCATTTGTACCATTTTTTTAGGTTCCACATATAAGTTATGTCATATAGTATTTGTCTTTCTCTGTATGACTTACTTCACTTAGTATGATAATCTCTAGGTCCATCCATGTAGCTGCAAATGGCATTATTTCATTCTTTTTTATGGCTGAGTAATATTCTATTGTATATATGTACCACTTCTTTATCCATTCATCTGTCCATGGACATTTAGGTTGCTTCCATGTCTTGACTATTGTAAATAGTGCTGCAATGAACACTGGGGTGCCTGTATCTTTTCGAAGTATGGTATTCTCTGGATATATGCCCAGGAGTGGGATTGCTGGATCATATCATACGGTAGTTCTATTTTTAGCTTTTTAAGGAACCTCCATACTGTTCTCTACAGTGGCTGTACCAGTTTACATTCCCACAGTGTACAAGGGTTCCCTCCAACAAGCTTTTTGACCTTGTGCAACTTATTTAAATTTTCTTAGCCTTTCATTCCTCATCTGTAAAATAGACATGATACTATCTGTGTTAATATGATTTCTAAATTACATAATAATGGTGTCATAAATGATAGCCTATTCAAAGGTCGGTAAATACTATTCACTCTGGGAGCATGAAAAAATATAGAAAGAAAAAATAAATCTTCCTCCCTGTCCTCTTTTCTTCCTTTCCATGTTCCCAAGTGCAATAAATATTATCAGTTTTGGTGTTTTCTTCTAGCTGTATTCCTATACTAACATATACATGTGTGTATTATTTTTTAAACAGCACACATTTATGCATCCTGTTCTATATCTTTTATTCATTTTACCATAGATTTTAAGGCTTATTCCATATAGTATAGATAGAACTGTTTTGTTACCATTTAATGGCGACTTAGCACTCCACATTACAGTGTTTCATAATTTATTTAACTTATGATCTACATGGGCATTTAGGTGGTTTCCAATCTTTTGCTGTATCAAAAATCCTTCAGTTAATGAAGTTAAGATTTGCACATGCATTGGATATGTAAACCATAAGAATAAATCTCAAAGTAGAATTGCTGTATAAAAGAATATATACATTTTAAATTTTAATAGCTATTGCCAAGTTTTTCTCCATAGAGCTTTAACCAACTCACACTCCCATCAATAAAACAGTAAATCTCCTGCCAACATTTTTACCAATTTTGTTATTCAAAACGTTGTCAATCTAATAGGTGAAAAAAAGTGGGTTTTGATTTAATATTAATTCACATATTTATTAGGTATAAAGTTGACTGTCTTGTCTTTTGCTTAAAAAATCATTTTTATTTTCTTCTACAAAATCTGGCCATGTTATTTATTCATGTTTTAATTGCCTTTAATAGATTTGTAGTAGTTTTCTGTATATTTTGTAATTAGGTCTTCCTCATATATAGGTCTTTTGAGGTGTTTATAGTATTATTTTAAGAAGTTTTTATGTATTTTATCAACATCTTATGGCTTTAAAATTTTTACATTGTTCTCATCTGAAATAATATTTAGCTTTTCAGATGAAGCTCTTGGTTTTTCCAGAAATGCAGCCATATCTTCCCCAATTGTTGATAACTGTACATCACCTTTACATTTAGAGACCCCCTTGTTAAAGAAATGTACCTTACTCTGGAATATGTGACGATTTAGAGTTATTACTCACTCGTCCTGAGGGTGGTGGTAGCAGAGTGAGTCTCTGTGTTGGCAAGTACCCTGTCTTTGTTAATACATCCTAATCTTGTATTAAGAGGTCATTTATCTGCAGAGAATCAGAGAAAGCACTTGTCATATAAGATTCATACAATTATTCTTCGGGTAAAATTCCTTACACTATGTCAACAAAAACATTTATTTGGGGCCACTCCTCTAGATATGGAAAAAGTTTATCACTCTGAGACTAGAGAATGTCATAAAGATATCTTTCCTTCTGTGAGGAAACGTGAAACACAAAACCAGCAAAATTTTTCAGTTACAAAAAAATACAACAACATCAGAGAGCTCCAGAACTGCTGGTGGACTTCACTATGTGGAACCTGGGAAGGCCGGCAGGGGGAGTGAGGGGTAAAGTTTTGTCTGACCCTGGTTTTCTTTGAGTGATGTTTGTCTGAGGAGGGTTGGGTGGCACTGATGAAGACTGTCAGATCACTTATTAAAAGTCACCAGTCAAAACACTCAATATCTTTTCCCTTTGAATTTCTACCAGAAAGTAGAACTGTACATGCCACTTCTTTTATTCCCTTCATATTCCACTTCTAGACACATAACAGATGCTCAATGAATAATTATAGATTAGCCAGGGATGATGATGACTTGTTTATCTCTCTGTCCCTCTCTCTCTCTCATATATATACATATATATAATATAAAATATATACGTGTATATAATATACATATACGTATATATTATGTATATATATATACATAATGTTGGAATTGAAAATCATGCAAAATATTATCTTGCTCCACACATAGCTTTTTGGACCATACAGATAAAGCCTAATCTATGTGGCTAACAAGGTTAGTGGCAGCATGAAAATTAGAATCCCAGCACTAATCATCCAATTTCTATAGTCAAATCATTATAATATAATTTGGTTTTTAAAAAGGAATTTTTAAAAATCCTTAATTCATTTTAAAGAAAAATATCTAATATTTCTAGGGTCCAACTCAAGTCTTAACTAAATTTTTACATAAGTGGGGATAATTTCATGACCAAAACCTGTGTTGTGAATGTCAATATATTAAGCTGTTCTCTGGCATCTCCCATCCCTCCTCATAATTTTATCAGGCTTACAAGTATTTGCAGAACTTGGCTTGATAATTTTTAAAAACAGAATGGACTTGTAAATCACGCTATCTTGGAACTGAATACCTGGAGCCAAATGTAAAGCTGGCAAACAACGTTATACAATTGAAATTGTGCAGAAAATTAAAACAGCATAAATATATTAGGATGCTTTTGCAACAAGTGAAGGAATTGGTCCCCTCTCCTAATGCGGTTTGCAAAACGGTTACTTATACACCTGTCTCTTCCTCTGTCCCCATAACCACAAGGCAAAACTCAGCAGGATATGGTTTTTCTGATTGATCTCTGCCCTGTAAAGGCTCACTGCTTCCGTTCAAACACAGGCAGTGAGGCCCTGAAAAACAGTAGCATCGAGAATAGGTAGATATTCTGTGGAAATATTCTGTAACTTTCCCAAGAAAGTGCAAGAATACCTATAATGCAGGGAGAAAACTTTTTGCACCCATAGCTGACTGATCTAGTTTGGCCTTTAGGTGGCCTTGGGTTAAAAGAAAATAGATTGAGAAAAAAGAATATGTTGTCAATTTGAATTATTCCTTTGCTAACCACACCATGAACAGGAACTATAAAAGTTTATCATCTGATAAATTTTCCCCTTTCATTGACTTGTACACCCAGCCTTAACAGCCATTGTGTTCTAAGCTATTGGCTCCAAACTGTTAGAAAGCAAAGAAAGTGCAGCAGAGGCACAATGCTTCGCATATGGTGCAACCCTTGTGTTTCAGCAACTTCACATTTGCCAAGAGCCTTCCTCAGGTGGCTGTCAATGCTTAATAAACACAGACTGAAAACATCTGTAACTCTCCTCTTAATGCTTCCTATAGCAGTGCCCAAGTCCCCTCTATGAGCGCAGGGTCTACAAAAGATAAAAGTTGGCATTAAAACAAAATAGGACAAAAGGAAATCCAAAATTTAGTTAAAGTGACACTAGTTACAGTAAGCTGTTCTGTTTTCTTTTTCTATTCATGGTGATAGATGTACACGGCTTCATGACATGCCAGAATATGGGAAACAATATGCCAAGGTTAGGAACTCGTTCAGCCATTTCACAAAATTGTTTAAAAACCTATTATGATACTAGGCATAATGATATGTACTAGGGAAACGATGCTGGTAATGTACCTGTAGAATGAAAGACAAAATTAACTAGTCCTCACAATGATCTAATGTCATATTGTCAATCTGACACAGGTTGATGCTAAACTAATTTTTAATTAAAAACTAATAATGATAATAATAATAACCACAGTTCACTGAGTGATCAGTGACCTAAATATTGCGTTTAGTGAGATATATATGTATATATTCTATATCAATCCTTATGTAACTTCATCCTGCTTCCACAGCAAACTATGTCAGTGCACAATATCATCCCAAGATCCTCTTCTATCAAGAGTAGCATAACCTTATTCCCTGACATGTCCCCTAATACCTCCCGGACCTTAAGTGGTCCCACAAGTGATTTCTGTTTATTCTCCCAAGTTTCGCATGAAGGGAGAGCTTACACACTGCCATTCATAGTCAGAGGATTCCCCACAGGTAACTTGTGTTGCTATGCTATCAGAGGAGTCCCCACAGGTAACTTGTGTTGCTATGCTATCACCTTCCACAAAGACAGAGCAAAAGATGACCAGGACATGAAAGTTGCGATGGGAACTCACAGTTGCATCCTGGTACAGAGCTCTACATGCCACTCAAATTGTGAAAGAGATATGTATCTTATGCTTCAATAACGAAAAAGGAAGAAGAAAGGATATGTGAGCAGAAAAGGAAAGGAGGGCATCATACCAAGATAGGCTCCAAAGTATTGCAGCCCTGTGATGATGAAGCTCTTGCCCAGCCAAACACTATGGCAATCCCTCAGAGACAGGGGCTCTGTCAGGGCATCTCCCACCTGCATATACTGATCCTGGTGCAAGTCAGAGATTCAGTGATGGTTCATTGAGATCCAGGCAGTCTGCAGAGCTGGGACACCAACTAAGTCACCTCCTCTTGGTGCCCCTCCTCTTTAGTGCCTCTTAGTCATCTTGGCGCCCTCCCATTGCATCTGACATCACAGAAACCTGAGGCTCAGATAGGATACATATCCCAGCTCTGAAGGGATGCAGATATGGAGGAGATTGGCTAAGTAGTGTCCAGTGTGCTCGAGGAGAAAACCACAGATATGCTTTAGAACAAGTTACTATACTCCCTTGAGAAGCAAATGAAGGGTCCGTTGGAACCGTCCAAAAGCTGTGAGGATGGTCCAATCAGACATAGAAAACGACGGTGCAAGTAGGGAGTGGACAAGGGGGAAATACCTTTCTTGGGAAATATGAGAGTCTGACTCAGGGCTTCCCAGGGCTGGAGAGGAGTTTGCCCCTGGATAACAGTGAACTATTCCATTCACCCCCAGCAGGTAACACCACTTTGTTTATAGGTCTCAAAATTCAGGGAAATGGTTTTCAAACTGCATTCCAGAGAGCTGTACGGCTCAGAGAAGGTGCCTCAAGGAGCGGCCAGCAGGGATTTGGCAGGGTCAGCTATTAAGACAGGGAGTCTTGGGGTTTTCACTCCTGTTCCCAACAGAGCAGCTCCATTCTGTATGTTTTACACATTGGGATTTCATATTTGGAAAAACTGGCTCAACTGTTTTAAGAATTTTTGACAACCATTGGCTTAAGGACAATGTCATAAAAGTTTTTAGAAACGAAAACATAAATCCCTTGACACATTTTGTTAATGTGTTCTGCATATAATTTAGCACAGTGAGTCATTCCAGCATCCCAAGATCTTATTTATAAACCACTTGACAACTGTAGTTTGTAGAAGTTAAACTTATCTGTTTCTACAAAGAGATACAGAGAGAGAGAGAGAGAGAGAGAGAGAGAGAACTGGTCCTGTTCCTGCAGAAGATTGTGAAGTATGACGGGATTCTCTCTATTTTGAGCAGTGTGTCTTACAACAGAACTATGAGGTAACGGAGAAGTGAGGGAAGGTGGGTGGTTGATTTAAATGTTTAATTGGAGCCAGTGAGGGTTTTGCTGTAACATATAAATTGTGAGTCCTTGTAGAGATATACTAAAGAGTGTCTGACCACGCTGAGAGTAAAAGGGAACTCTCTCAGGAATAGAATTGTGAAGAATGGTAGTGTGAGAACTAAACTGTGACGAACTGAAGGGGGAAAGGATCTGAGTTCAGAGCCAGGAATAGCCATCTGAGGATAAAGGAGAGAGAATAATCTAAAATGTTAAAACTGATATGAGTTGGGTTCATACAGGATTACCTCAAGTCATGATAAATTTATTGTAAAGATAAAAACATACACAGGAGGACCACAGGAATCTCATGGCAATCCTGGAGCAGAAAACGTCACAGAGACTGAAACTCAGAAGTGGGGACTCGGACAGAGTTCTAGAGAGTGAATGGATTTTCTTTTTACCTGGGGGGCAGAAGTTTATTGCTTCTCTGCTGCCTGATATTCAGCTCCTGTCTGTCTCTGTTTTCTCTCCTTTTCTCTCCTTAGCGTATTTCCTTGTGGCCTTCCTGTCCCACCACTTTCTCTGAATGCTTTTTTCAACTTCCGCTTCAACTACCTAATCTCCTGGTCCATATTTCCAGTTTAAATTCACAAGAGTTTAATTTGCTCAGCTGATCCTTGTTTGGGCAGAGTTTTCACATGTCAGATCGCCTCACGGGTAAAGCTGTGGATTGGCCAGGTGCCCACACCAGATCAGATGCTCTCAGTGAAGCCTGGGGGTTGATGTGGTACAGACTGTGGTCACCCCGTCTCTGGGATGATTGAGACCTCCTTCCTTCGCAGGGGCTGTAGATGAGGCACTTTCCCTCATGAGGATTAACAGCATGGCCAACTGGTCTAATACAGCAGTGGTGGGAAACAGAGAGAAATAGGGAAATAGATTCAAAAAGGGGAGGGGAGGAGAAAAGGGAGCATATCCAGAGTGTTCCACGGGAGAGTACAGAGATGTGGCCTCCTAGGACCTACATAAAGGCCCAAGAAAGAATGCATTAGCTCTAAGGAAAACTTTAAAATACAGTCCTGAATTGCTAAGAATGTGGCATATAAAAGAGGCTCCAGGAGATCCCTAGCCCCTTCCATCATGCGAGGCCACAGCCAGAGGGTACTGGATGAGAACCAGGAAGGGGGCCCTGCCCAGAAGGCAACCATGCTAGTGCCTTGATCTTAGACTTTCCAACCTCCAGAACTGTGACCAAAAAATTTTTAGGAGCCACCCACTGTGTGGTAGCTTATAATAATAGCCCAAACAGACTAAGGCAGTGACCACATAACACATGATCCATTTCACTCCTTTATGTACTGTCTCCAGCCTCCACCAGCTCCTTGAGGGGTGGAGAATTTTGCCTATTTGTTCATGGTTGTATTTCCAGTGTTCAGAACAACGCTCTGCATATAGTATTCATTCAAAAACATTTACTGAGTGAATGAATATTTGATATATATTATTTTCTAGTTAATATATAATATCGAAAGTTAAAAAGAGGAAACAAATCTGCAAATAAAAAAGAAACTTTAAGATTCTGCTTCAGTAAGAGATCATCTTAATAAATGTGTGCTAGAGTTATGATCAATGGGTAGCAAATTCATAGAATGGTATCATTCTTCCTACTTATCTTTAGAGACAGAAAAATGTTGAACTTCTCCAAACTGAAACACATTGTTCACTTTGGGGCATAACACAACTTGGCAACAAACATCCTGCAAATTCTTCGGTTAAAAATAGTGCCAAGTAATTGAGCTAAAAAAAGTTTTTTAATTACAAAAAAAAAATGAGTTGCAGAGGGTTGGAAACAGTATCAAGGTTTTTAAAATACATTTGGAAAGCTGACTCTTTCATATAAATTACATGGTAAGTGGAATGACTGTGCAAATTCTTACATAATTCTAAGACACTTTCCATATTATTCTTTAAGAAAAAAAAATACCAATACCATTCAAGTACCAGAATATTATGCAAAATGAATACCTTTAATAAAAAGGCAAAAATATACTGTCTTGCAAGAATGCTTGTCTGGCTGGTCTAAAAACATTTCATGAGATAATAGCACAAAATGACATAATCAACTCCCTCTAAAGCTAACGTTTATGTCCAAAACAGTATAATATGGTTTTGTTTATTTAGAAAAGTAAAATGTAGTGATACTTTCCAAATTTCTTTTCTAGCATCTTTAAAAAAAAAAGAATAGAATATGAAAATAAACTTAAGTGCACACGAGTAGGATAAATAGTAAAACTGATACAACTGCAGAAAGATGAAATGAGTTATGTAAATGGAGCAATAAACTCTCCAATAAACTACTTCATACTACAAATATACAAATACACTACAAAAAGTATATTTGATAAATGAAAGGGTGTTACAAATACAGATGAAAGAGGTATAATATTAGAATTTTCACTTTTTTATAAAGACAAACATTTATTTCATGTTATTTGCAGTTTAAAAAATTTCCTTCAGATATATTTTGTAGCATTAATAAATTGACATGCTTATGATAAATTCATTCTGGCAATCTTTATATTATATGCTTCAAATGCATTCTTCTTTTGCTTAAAGATTATAAAATTTCAACACAACAAGTAATTATTGTTTTTCCTCTTTCTTTCCTCTCCCGTTGCGGAGCATAGACTCCGGACGCGCAGGCTCAGCGGCCATGGCTCGCGGGTCCAGCCGTTCCGCGGCATGTGGGATCTTCCCGGACCGGGGCACGAACCCAAGTCCCCCGCATCGGCAGGCAGACTCTCAACCACTGCGCCACCAGGGAAGCCCCCGTTTTTCCTCTTTCTTAATCTGACTTGATTATGTGTAAACTTCCATTTCAGGAAAGAGTAACATCTTTTCTCTAGGCTCCTTTAGGTATCAGGAATTGGAAGTATAATCCAATAAAATTTCAATGTGTGTGGAATACCTAATACCACACTAACCACTCCCATGAGATTATACATTTTACTTCAACACTTTTTGCCACTTGTGGTGGCTTTTTGTCCCCTTCCTTATAAGCATAAAAAATTTACAATTCCTCTAACATGAACTTATGCTGTTTTTTCTTTATAGCATAAGCATATCACTAAAAAACTCACTGTAAATAAAATTAGATTAATATATGTATAATTTTATTATAAAAATACAGGTTAAATACATACTATTTGAAAACTCAAAATAATATTTTTTAATCTTCTAAGTTTAGAAAACTAAGTTTCTCAGTTTGGTATGCAGGCTTTAAACATTCTTAATTAAAATTAATTTTTAATTACACAATTTAAAAGTGCTTTTCCTTACTTAAAAATTTCGATGAAAATTTTCTTTTGCCATCAAATATTCTTCTAAAGTATGAGACAACAATAATCAGATCCTTATAGGATTTCTGAGAGCTCACCCATTTTGTCTGGATTTGTGCTAATCCTTTAGCAGTCTGTTACTTTAAAAAATCATAACCCATACTATATTGTCTTGAAATATCACTTATTATTACTTTCCCTCTTACTAGTGTAAAATTACATGGCAAAAAATGTGTCTCTTAGCCATCCTTCTACTGCCATTGTCTAGAACATATAGGCAGACAAGCCTATCACAATTCCTTAAACTAAACCGTAATATTGTTATATTATAGCGATGTCCCTTGATGTAACTATTTCTTCTTCTTTTTTTGTTTATTATTATGGAAAATTTCAAACAGAATAGAATAATGACCTCCATGCTCCCCTCACCCTGTTTCAAAATTATCAGTTCATGGCAATCATTTTTACCTATATCCTCATCCACTACCTCCACCAATTTTATTTTGAAGCAAATCCCTGAATGATATTACTTCCTCTTAAAATGTTTTAGTATGAATTCTTAAAGCTAAGAACTCTTTTAAACATAACTACAGCACCATTATTACACCTAAAATAATTTAATATTTATTCTTTAATGTCATCCAATATCCAGTCAGTGAGAATAATTATTTCTTCTATTTGTCCCAAACTGTATTTAGTAATACACATTAAATTACTAGTAGTATTCCTAGAAGAGACTCGAAGGTCTAAGAAGTTTTGAAGTAAAATGTAAAGCATAATATATTACTAAGGTAGAAAACCAGAGTATAGGGAAAATACATTTTATTTACTTTTTATATGAGACAGCACTGAGAAAATAGTATTTAAGTTTGAATTCCCATGGTGTCTCTGCTTTCGTTTGTTTAGAAAAACTAAAGCCTGCACAAGCTCATACCTCTCCATTCTCTGATCAAAGAATAAATCTTTCCTTTGCTTCTGAACCAAAAAAATAAATAAGTAAATAAAACCTTCACAAAATTATTAACCAAGAAAAGGCTTCGCTGTTGTGTTTAAATACTCCAGAGTCAGATGGCTCAGTGATTACAGGATATTGGCCAGGTCACAACAATTTCCTCACCTGTAAAGGGATCAAATATCACCTCCCACCTAAGACTGTTGAGTTAATGCAAACAACACATCCAGAGGAGTTCCTGACACTTAATAAGTCCTCAATAAATGATCACAGTTATAGCTGTTGTTTTAAAGAGAAATGAGAAAAATACAGACAACAGAGATGGTTGACCTTTCTTTACTTCATGAATGAAATTCTAAAAGACATTCCAAGCACACTAAGGAGCAGAGTTGGAAAATTCTTGTTTGCAGAGGCTTTTAACAATACATAGAAATTTAAAAACTGATACTGATCGGTAATCCTTAGATAATTATGGAAGACCAAAACTACCTATAATTTCACATAATTCCCAAGATTACAAAAATCCACTACTGTGTTTGGAACAATATAGAAGAGTCTTAAACTATCATCTGACTCATTTTATCGTTAAACACATCTGTTTATTTTTTAATATCCTATTACAGAAAGGCTCTGGGTTTTATCTTGTGGTTAAGAGTGTCTCCTTAAAATCTACTTTTGTCCAATATAGAAACTACCTCAACACAAAATGGCTTTCTGAAGTCAAGCGGGGAAAAATCTAGTTTCCTTGTACTTCCAAGGAGAGAGAAGTGACACTGGCACAGTATGCTTGGAGAGGCGACTAGCATAAAAGTGGATATTAAGAAATAGTTTAAATTTTCACACAAACAAGGAGAGTTCAGTCTCACACATGAGTTCTTTGCCCGGGCCTCCACCAGGTGCTATGAAAAAGACAGGCAGGGAGGAGACTGCAAGAAACTCCTCAGTGACACATAGGTACAAAACCCAATCCAATCCCTAGACCCTTCTCCCACACAAAGCAAAAGTCTTAACCTACTGGGAGACAAATTGTAAACCATCCCACTCCCAGGGTCTAGGCAAATACAAAATGCCTCAGGGGGTGGGGCAGAAAGAACAGCTGTTTGCCCCTGGAGGCAGGCAGGACATTTGCTCAGGCCTAGGATCGTGCACTGATAGAAAGCAGAAATGAGCTCACGTTAGGGCAGCAGAAGGAAACCATGTCCCATCCAAGACCATCCACCCCCAGGCATGAGTGCACGTCTCACACACACACACACACACACACAAATACACACATAGATAGATAGAAGGATGAATTTGGCTCTCATGTGAGGGAAGGAAAGAAATGCTGAGAAATTGTAAAAGTGAGTCCCAAGTACACAGGGCCTGCTGAAGACGGAAGCTGGACCAGGATAGGCGAGAACTCTCCATCCTAACCATGAACCTAACACTGAGTAACAAGCACCAGGAGTCTATCATTGGAGGATGGAGAGAAAACCCCTCACTGTGCACACGTGTGCAGGGACTGCTCATAGTAGGGAATGGACCAGAAACATGGAGAAACCTAGCCAGTACCCCAAATCCAACACTAAGCACAATGTAGCAGTGGTTCATGCCTGGAAAAATCTAAAGTCTGCTGAGCACTAAATTTGATTATAGCAACAATAAAACCAAAACCCAGTTCAACTACTGACTAGATGGGGTCAGTCCCCAAAACTAATGACCAGAGGGGAGAGGAAGGATTGACCATTTCAGGAAGAAATGTTATTTATTATGATACACAACAAAAAAAGCAGAAAGAAAACAATCAGGAGAGAAAATGTTTAACAGAAAAGATTCAGAGATGACCAAGATGTTAGAACGAATAAAGTCTTTAAAATAACTATTCTTAATATATTAAAACCTGTAATGGTAAAGATGACAAAATTCCCATAAAATAAATGGGAAAATTTAGCACGAAAAATGGAAACAATAAGTCAAATGGAAATGTTAGAAATAAAAACATTAAAAAAAGAAGAAATAAAAACATTGATATTACATATGAATTCTTTGGATGAGCTCCTCATCAGATTGGATAAAGCTAAGGAAAGAATCAGTAAAGTTAAAAGCAGGTCAATGGAATTTATCCAAATATAAAGAAAAAAAAAGAATACAAAAACAGAATAGAACGTCCAAGAGTTGTGGGACAACAATTGGTCTAATAAATTAACCATTAGGTTCTGGGAGGAGAAAATAGGGAGAATGGGACAGGAGGAATATCTGAAGATATAATAGCTAAGAATTTTTAAAGATTAATGAAAGACAACAAACAAACCACGGATCTAAAAAGCTCAGAGAAACCCAAGCAGGAGATATAGATAGATAGATAGATAGATATTTTAAAAATTAGACACATCCTAGTCAAACTGCTTTTAAAAAAAAGATAAAAAGAAAATCATGAAGGCAATCAAATAATAAGAAACATTACCTACAAATAAACAAAGATGAAGTATTCAGCAGACTTCTTATCAGAAATAATGCAAAACCAGTCAACAAGGAAGTACTGAAAGACAAAACTGTCAAAACAGAAATCTTAACAAAAATATCTTACAAAAATAAAAGCACAATAAAGACTTTTCAGACAGACAAAAGTCAATAAAATGAGTAGGAGTGCTGTAGGAGACCTGTACTACCAGAAATGTTAAAGGAAATCCTTTGGGCAACAGATTTGATACCACATTAAAATTTTTATTTACATTAAGAAATAAAGAGCTACAGAAATGGTAAAAATGATGGTAAATATTTAAAGCCATTTTTATCTGACGTTTAAGTCTCTTTTTAAAATAATTTACAGTTGCCAAGATATAGGAGCAACCTAAGTATCCATCAACAGATGAATGGATAAAGAAGATGTGGTATATATATACAATAGAATATTACTCAGCCATGAAAAAGAATGAAATTTTGCCATTTGCGGCAACATGGATGGACTTGGCATTATGCGAAGTGGAATAAGTCAGACAGAGAAAGACAAATACCCTATATTATCACTTATATGTGGAACCTAAAAAGTACAAAAAACTAGTGACTAAAACAAAAAAGAAGCAGACTCACAGATATAGAGAACAAACTAGTGGTCACCAGTGGGGTGGAGAGAGAAAAAAAGGTAGAGAAAATATAAGGGTAGAAGAAAAAAAGAGTTATTATGGGATTATATGAAATCACCTGTGTGAAACTTTTGAAAATTGTAAAGCATACAGAATTTAAAGAATCTTTCATTCAATAAAAAAATTTAAAATAATTGTCTAAAATTAAAATAGTAACAATATATTGTGAGATTTACATATATGTAGAAGTGAAATCATGACAAAATGACTACAAATGAGGAACACAGTAAGGGGAATAGCTGTACAAATGAATATACAATCATAAACTATAAGAAGCACCGTGAAGGAAACATTCAGGGTTTTTTCAGAAGCTGTCATTTGTGCTTTTACAGAACATGCTAAGAATTTTGAACTGTATTTTAAGAGCATGGGAAATTAAGAAATGATAAGGAAGGGGTATCATAATAAAATTTTTATTTTAAAGATGTCATTCTAGTTACTTCCCAAAGAGTTGCTTGTTAGGGCAAAATGGATTCAAGAACAGTTGGGAGACTATTTCACCAGTGTAAGAGCCACACAATGGAGTTTTTGGCCTACAGTGGATACAAGGGAGGGGGGGCAATGTAGAATGACTTGAGAAACTTTTACGAGCTAAAATCAATGGTCCTCAGTAATGGAGAGAGATGTATAAGTTGTCTTTTTCACTGTAGGTCATGACTCTTCTGGTGACACACAGGTAATTTCCTAGCAAAAGAAAGTTGAGAGTATTTGGGAAAAATAAAATAAAATATAATAAATCCATATAAAAGATTCTGAGGCCCTATAACTGAATCACTTTGCTATACACTGGAAACATTGTAATCCAACTATACTTCAATTTAAAAATGTCAAAAAACACAATTCAATATCTGCATAGTATATTTGTATGTCTATAGTACATTTAACCAGATGTTTTGAATGCTTCCAATTATAAATAAATTTTAATGAAATTTTTTGTTTTGTTTTTTTGTTTTGTTTTTTTGCGGTACGCGGGCCTTTCACTGTTGTGGCCTCTCCCGCTGCGGAGCACAGGCTCCGGACGCGCAGGCTCAGCAGCCATGGCTCACGGGCCCAGCCACTCCACGGCATGTGGGATCTTCCCGGACCGGGGCACGAACCTGTGTTCCCTGCATCGGCAGGCGGACTCTCAACCACTGCACCACCAGGGAAGCCCTAATGAAATTTTTTTTTAAGTTTTTGAGGCCTAAATATAGTATTTTAAGATACAGAATGCGTTTTAACATAGTTTCTTCCAATGCAAATAGCAAATTAGTAGCATAGTGTGGATATTTTAAATATTGTGATTCCTCACCTTTTAGGCTGAGCCCTGATTTTGTGTACTGAGCCAGACCACCATTTATGAAAACAGGCAAAAGCTATAGGATTTTAAGTATAGCTGTGTCAGGACCATTCAATAAAATCATTTTTTCACAGTATGCTTCTGTTAGCCTTTTAAAGACAAGTTAGCACGCCATAACATTGGTTTGCATAACCGCAAAATTTGTAACTTCTAAAATATGTAACTTGCTGTATGGTTATTGTTGATTTTTATTCCAAAATGCCTTGTAGTTGCATGAAGAAGAATTTAATTATTCATCCTGCTTTACTTGGAGCTCATTTCTGCCAGATCTTTTAAAACAGAGAAACCAAAAGTTCTGAGACACAGAAACTTCTTTGGCATTCACAACTTTATGGAATGTTTTTTTCTTAAATTCTTTAACTTATACTCCTAATTCCACAAATTACAATTCTAAATTATACAGAAATAATATATGAGCACCAATAGGCAATGGTGATCGATGTTCCTTATGTCTAAATAAACTTCATCATAAATAAGAATACTAAGACAAAGATAAGTGTAAGAAAAATATTTTTCTTTGAATGTTTAATTCAAAGATTATCATACTAATTTAATTTTCAAAAATTATGAAAATAATGAACTTTAGCTATAGAGATATATTTAGAAAAATATCCACTCCTTCTGGTTCAATATGAAAGGAGAAAAAAACATACGTTATTTTCCCTTTCCCTACAGTCCTGCTGAAAATGTCAGAAAAGTACATGAGAAATACAGCACATCTCCAAAAGCTCTGGATTAGGAGAGGATTCTGCAGAGATCACAGTTCCTCTGTCCAGTAACTCCCCAGAAGAATGCTAAGTTTATTATTCACTAGGGTGGGGAGCAAAAGTGGACCATGGAGTGATTATCAAGTTTATTTTAAAGGGCCACAAGAGCTGATTAGAGCATTTCCAGATGCCATGATTAGAACATGTCCAGTTGTACCCAGGTCCTCACAGGAGTCACCACTGAGCCTCGTTCTTTTATTTCTAGCTTGGAGATCCAGGATGTCATAAATCATGAAAAGAGAAATGGTAATTTTTATTCTCCTAGAAAACTGACCTCTTATCTAGATTTTCAAACTTACTGTATTGAATTACACCTAGCACTCACTGGTAATTTTTTAGAACACTTTTGTTATATATACATATATTTGCTTTGACAGTTCCAATGTCCTTAATTTATATTTCCCTCTGGTTTTTTGGTCAGACTAGCCAAGTTGTTCTTCTTAGAATATTCAAAGAATCAACCCTTGATATAACTTATCACAAAGTCCTGCTGATTTAACCCACTAAGTACTTCTCAAGAACTTGTTCTTCTCTTCATCCTCATTATCACACTTGTCCAAGCCACCATCATCCTTTGCCTGGCAACTGTGAAAGCTGCCTAACATCACTACAGCATCACTCCCTGACCTTCCTCCGATCCATTCTCCACATTGCAGGCAGTGACCTTTACAATAACACAAATTTTACTCCATCTCCACTCCTCCTTACAACGTTTCAAGGAGTGCCAATTGTGTACCCATAGGAAAAAGGCAAACTCTAACATAGCCTACAAAGTTCTGCCCGGTCAGCACCCCACTGGCCTCTGATCTCTGGCCTCGTCTCACCCCACGTGCCCCACTTGCTCTCCCCATTTCATCCACACTGGATTTCTTTCAGTCACATGTATTCAACATGCTCCCTTATCTCAGCGGACTTTTGCAGTGTAGGTGGGATGATTCAGTCCTGTCTCTTTGCCTCACCAGAGGGTAAACTTTATGAGGGGAGGCTCCCACTAACGTGGCTTCCACTTTATCCCTGGACTTAGTAGAGGACCTGGCACACAGTGGACATGCAATACATCTTTGTTAAATTAATGAACGATATTAACAAGTCTGTGACATCGTGTGGTGAGACGGCATGGTTTGGGTGGTGAAAGCTTTGAATGTGAAAGTGAACGTTTTTCAGTTCTTCAGTATTTCTCTAAATAGATTCCTCTCCCTCTTTTTCCTCTGCTTTCTTTTTTCTGGTACTCCTAATAATTTTTTTTTAATGTCTTGGGATTCATTCTCTAAATTTCTTATCTTTTCCCTACAATTTTAGATCTCTTTGTATTTTGGTTACCTTTGGGGAGATTTATTTGACCTTATCTTCCTACTAATAGATTTTTTTAATTAGCCATATATTTCTAATGTGTATATATGCTCTGATTATCCCTGTGAGTTTTTTAAATTTTTATGAATAAGTATTATCTCCTTTGAAGTTTTCTTCTACTGCCTGTATTTTCTCTTTTTTCTCTGAGTTTCATTTTCTATTGATTTGGTTTTGGTTTCAGTATTCTATGTTGGAGACTTCTCTCACGTGTTTAATTATTATTTTTGATTTATTCATGTTTAAGAGATAACAGCCGGCAGATTGGAAGTTTTACAGGCGTGGGTGCATTTTGTTTAGTGGAACCCAGCCAATTTATTGAGCCGTCCACAGATGTCAGTAATCATGTGTCTTTTCTGAGGAGCGCTACAATTTCTCCAGGGAAGAATCTGTTGATTCTTTAATCTACTTTAATCTACCAGCAATGCTGTGCCAACAGGCGCAAGTCCAAAAGGTACAAGAGAGCTGGGTGGCCTCAGTATTCATTACATGGGTTTTCACATCATCTTCTTTTTTGGTATGGCACCTCTTGCTGCTATTCCTGCTGTCCCTGGCCTGGAGTTTCTTGGTTCATTTTCCCCAAACAAGAAACCTCCAGACTCATGCCAAAATCAGTGAGGGCTGGGTTTCTAACTGCACAGAACACAGGAGGGAACCGTAATGTCTAACTGATCTTTTTGGACTTCTAAACAATCCCTAGGTTTCCGCATTCAGTCCCTACCTTTGGAAATCACCACTGACTTTTGGAGCGAAGAAAATGTTAAAAGGAGTAGTACCATAATTTTTGCTAATTGGTTTATTATGAGACTGAAAGTGCCTTTATGATCAGTAGTCCTCTAATGGGACTCTTCTCCCTAGGCCTATGATCACTAGCTTTTTTATACATAGTATATACTGGTATACATAGAAGATGTGAAGCAGTGACAGTGTAACAGTACTTCTTACTGAGTTATAACTCAGCTACTTCTCTCATAGTAGAAACTAAGTATGCATTTAGGTTTGAGATACTCAAGAATTCAAAGCACTGTAGCTAGGATTTTGTTTTCTGCTTGAGAACCAACATGGATCATTGAGAAAAATATCAGACTGGGAACAAAAAGACCTACATATCAGTTCCAGCTCTCTCAAAAAATTACTTCTGTATCTTTAAACAACTCACTTAACTGCCCTAACAGTTTTTTGATCTGCAGAATGCTGAGATTGGATTAGTAATCTCTAAAATCCTTTCTATTTCTAATATCATAGGATTGACTAAGGTGATGTGATGGTACTTTGACGAGAACAGAATAATAGACAAAAACACCTACCAACCCTTTAAGAAGCTTTGACTCTCTAACACTTTCAGTAATTAGTTGCCAAGATTAATGACAGTGTCATCTAAAAACAAAAATATCATAACATACTCATTATCAGATAGAATCAAGGATATTGAACTTGCAAAAACTGAGACCCTTTCATTTCTGGTCCTCTTTAATTAAGAATTTGTTTAATTTCTTTTTTAATACTGACAGGGCATTTGCGAAAAGCAGGGCTAGGTTTCTTCCTATAAATGTAGATAAATAATTTCTTATATTTATACAGTTCTTTACAGTTTTAAAGCACTTTTAACTGCATTTTCCATCTAACAGCCATAATGACCTCAATGAAATCAGTAGAACAGGTACTGGCGTTATCCTCATTTCCAAATAACAATATAAAGAGCCCCTGATCGTTACAAAGACAGTAAGCAAAACCCGGACTCCTAACTTCAAGCATGATTTCCATATCTTGTGCTGCTTTCCCAGAAAGGTCCTAGAAAATAAGCACACTCTCCTTACAAATAGATCTCTCTGAGTGGTTTATTAAAGACCAAAGTTTATAAACTAGTGAGTATTGGATCCAGTGTCTCACGATCTTCACTCCCAACATGACTTTCAGATTTCAAAAGTAATTTTCACTTCACAACCTAAAGCAACAAGTTCAATTATACTGTTCTGTGTTGGTAGAAGTCAAAAATATATATGTTATGGCTAAACTTTGTTCCACCAAACTTGGAACACAAAGTAACATTTAGGTTTAGTTACATCATCCATCCATGACACAAAGCAACACACCCTTCTCTTTTATAACTTCCTAGTGTCCCAAGCCTTAAAGGGTCACTGAGCGCTCATTAGGTAGGATGCCTCCTGAAGATCTGTAATCCATTCAAAAGTGTTATCAAGGCATTGGGTATGTGTCCCTCTACACCATCAACCACTCCCCCTTCCAGAGCTGAAGGATCGTACCCTTTGTCCCCTCACATTACTTCCATTAGTCTTTAGAAGAACACACTCAATCTTCTTGAACTGTCCACAATGCATGTCCAGTGTAGCATCACCTTCATTCCTAATGGATGTGACCCCTGTACTCAGAACAGAGGTCTCACTTCTTCCAAGAATGAGTCATTGGAGAATATGTTCCTCCTCAGGAGCTTCAGCTGTCAATGTCACTGAGATGTATTTTGATCCAGAATTCACTGAGGCAAGCAATGAATTGAAATGGATCATTTAATCCCACCTCCTGTGAATAATTCCCAACCATGACTTAGATCCTTTAAAAATCATGCTCTTTTGTAATCAACTGTAAAGCAGTAGATAAAATTAGAAATTGCAAATTTAAATTTTCACCCTGTGAGATTGCCTAACAATATAGGGAATTTATTGGCTTATGTAACTGAACTGTGTAGAAATGTGATTAAGTGACTGGATACAGTGACTCCAACTTTATCCCCCAGGACCAATTTCCTACCAAGTCTCCACTCTGTTTCTGCAGTGGAGGCACCAGCCTCAGGCTCTACACAGTGACTGGCGACGGGACACTCTACCTCGATGGTAGTAACGCCCTTTTGGGTTTATAAAATTCACATCCTCATGTCCCAACAAAATTTTCTTTCCATCTCATTGGCTCTGTCTGGGTTATTTACCCATCCCTCAGAGGATCTCTATTGCTAATAATTTGGCCACTCCTGAGTTCGATTCAACCACACTCAAATAATATCGAGTTAGATGAGTGTTTTTCAAACTGTACCTAATCTCATTTGTGGGCCATACACTCACAATACAATGGACTGCAAGCAGTTTTCTAAAAGAATAGACTAATAGAATAGAACAGAAATAAAAATATCAGCGTGCATTACCATTAGTAATATTTTTTGTTGAAACTTGCTTAGTTTTATATAAATGATGTATGTGTTTGGTGGGTAGTGACGTAATTTATTTTCTGTGAACTGCTGTGGAAAAGTTTGAAAGGTACTATTTAGAACAAGAGAAATTTGTACCTTTCCCAGGAAAATCAAGGTGTTGATTGGAAATGGGAACAGATGCTGGATAGCAGCTGAAAACCAAATATATACCACATGGTATTTGTTGATTTATCATCTTTATAGTACACAAACTATTTGCTCTTTTATTTTTTACTAACTGTAGTTACTTTTAAAGTAAGAGCACTAGCTATTTGACAAATGTTTTCTGTGAGTCTGGGAAAGCAGTATTTTTTAAAGGCCGTTTAAATCTTTCATCTCTGCCATTCTGAATAAGAGGTATATTTCCCCACCTAACAAGCTCATTCCACTTGTGCCGTGAAGTAAGCATGACCTTTAGCTCTAAAGCTCTGTGTGCTCAAATTCCAAGTTATTTCTTGATAGTTCCTGTCTTTTTTATTCACGATGTGGTTATTTTAATTTTAATCTACAGACTTCCCTACAATCAGTCTCTGGATGGTGTCTGTGTGCGTAAAGAAGAAATAACGTAACAGCAATCAGGAGGCCCAGACACCAGTCCAGTCCCCGACCAGTCCTATTCTCAGTGGCTCAGTTTCTTGAAATGTTTAACATTTTTAAATGGTGAAGTTCACTCCTAAGAGAACTTCCGTCTTTACAAGACTCATTTGAGTAACAGCAAGTTGAGCAGGGTTTTTCAATTGCTAAGGAAAAAGATATATAGCAACTTTTATTTCTGTATTACCAGATCATAACACAGTAGGAGGAAAGAAGTCTCCCAGTGAATGGACATACAGGAATACAGGAACATCAGATAAAGTGTTATGTTTATTAAATGAGTTAAGAGGTGTTAGATATCAAGCACATTGTCTGGGCCTTGGTAGCTTCTCAATAAGAGGAAAGGAATATCAATAAACACCTGGTAAACAATGTTTAATTTCATCAGTAACAAAAGAAATATAATATAATATGATGATATACTATTTTTCACCAGATTAGTGACAGTGACTGAGGGTGACTGTGCCCAAAACTGTTTTAGGTGTGTGATGTAAATATGTAAAGCCATGAATATAAAAATCTCCAGAAGAATATAACAATAGTTACTTGTATTTTGGTAATATAGGTGGCGTGCGTGTGTGTTTAAAAAATCTTTGATATTGCACAGGAAGTTATAAAATAAAAATAAACTATTTTTTAAAGAAAAGAGGCAAAGGTGAGGGGAAAGCAAGTAAGAGACTTGGAAATAAATTCTTGAAATAACTCAGGGCTATTTCCTTGACAAACTGCCTCAATGGCCCAATTCTGTTCCCAACATGAATTAGCTTTCTGATTCATATACCCATTGTTCAAACCATTACTGAGAACTTAATCTCAGCTTAATCAGAAAATATTTATTAAAGTCTCCTCTGTGCCCATTTTGAGCTATTTGTTGTGACAGATGTAAAGCAAAACAATAAATATCCTTAGAAAATGCATAAATTTATTAGGAAGGCAAGACTTCACAGTAGAGCAGCAAAGGGTAGAAGCCTAGAGATGAGTAGCAAATTTTGAAATACAGATTAAGAAGTGCAGAATTAGAAACAAGAAAAATCAATACGGACTGAATAATCAGAAAGTTTCATACAACAGATAGAATCTACTGTAATCTTCTACAGAGATATTCTTGTGTCTCCTCCACTGACCTCTACATAAACCAAGATATAAACTTACTGTGTATTTCCAAAATCCTCAGAAGCTTATGTAGGGAAAATAAACGAGGACATGGTGTTTGCAAGAACATTACAAAGCCCCTGCCAGTGTAATCATTCCAGGCAGAATTGTCCTCCAACTCTGCAGCCAGTGGACTATTCCTTGCCAAAACAACCCTCATGGATCCCTGAACCATCTGCAGTGGTGAATGGAGAAGCCCCCTCTGCTCCACACCCTGTTTGTGTCTGTCACATGTCAGGTTCCCCAGGAAGAAAATGCTGAGGCAGAGTTTTGTGTGTAAGACAGTTATTAGGAAGTTCTCTTAAGCTCAATATCTATGGAAAGGAAGAGGAAAAAATTAGGAATGGGCAAAAGGAGAAGTTGAATGCAATCTCAGTGGAGGCCTCAGCCAACTCTCTGGGAAGTTGTAAAGCTAGAATGATCCTTCAGAGTTGTCCTGAGTTAAGGAGATAACACTTTTATTTCCCATGTAGATTAGTCACTGGACACAGGCCATCCCAGAAATGGAGTGTGACCTTGGGTGAGTTGCTTCTCAGCGGAAGCATATTCTGTAGAGGGATAACAACTGAGGTCTTTCTGCTTATAGCACTTCTAGAAACTGTGGGAGTAAATCCTTCAATCCTAAAGTGGAAATCTGGGTGGCTTATCACAGTGTCCACCACATGGCCTATGTCGGTAATGCTGTATCACCCCAATACCCCTGTAGGCCCCAAGAACAGGGTTGTGCTGTTCCTCTCTATTCATATTCCCCATCTTCTAATTGATTCTGCTACCCTAAGACCTCAGAATATACACTCCACTGAAAAGAGAGGCAGGGATGCGAGAAGCCTTAATATGAAAGTCACATTCAGGTCAGAATTCTGTTGTCTCATAGCTCCAGGGGTGCGATCTGTTAGCACGCAGTACTTAGAAGAATTCTGTTATCTAGGCATCTCCAGCAACAATGTGGTCTGTGTGTTGTTGGCATTGCTTTTCCTCCATACTTTTCCACTGGATGATGAAGCAATGGTTCCATGTTCCCTTGAGACCGCAGCATAACTGTTCTTTTTAACTATTTTTCTTAGTCCATTTGGCCTACTAAAACAAAGTACCATAGATTGGGTGGCTTATAGACACCAGAAATTTATTTCTCCCAGTTCTAGAGGCTGAGAAGTCCAAGATCAGGGTGCCTGCATGGTTGGGTGAGGGCCCTTTTCTTGGTTCATAGCCAATGCCTTTTCATGGTGTTCTCACATGGTGGAAGGGCAAGGGATCTCTGTGGGGTCTCTTTTATAAGAACACTAATTCTATTCATGAGGACTCCACCCTCATCATCAAGCACCTCTCAAAAGCACCACCTCCTAATACCATCACAGCTGGCATTAGGATTTTAACATGAATTTGGGGGGAACACAAACATTCAGACCATAGCACCATCACACCTGAATGCAAGAGAAACCCAGAAAACACAGAATTAAAATACACCTTCCCACCACTCTGAGGCACTACTTCTGCTGCTTTGTTATATTCTTCCAAGATCTGAAAACTAGGAAGGCCCGGGACCCTCTCCAGAGGGCATGTGTTTTTCCTGTGTCCCCCTAGCTCCACCTATCCCTACAGAGAACATTCAGCAACTAAGGCCTGACCTTTCTCTAACAGGGGTCATATTCCCTACCAGCCCCCACCCCAGGTTTCAACATGGGATGGACAGACTTCCCCTCTCTCAATCTGGACCCTATGAGGAAACACTTTCCACACATTTCAGCATAAATGCCTTTACCACAAGGTGAAGGCCAACATGGCAGTTGTTAGCTATTAAGGCCATATAAGGCCAATTTCCTGTCGGTGGGGCTGGAAGATTCAAAAAGAATACATCTTATTATAAAAAACACAATTGGAAAGACAAGCCTTTTACAGAAGTGTGCAGCATTATTCATTCTGTATTTCAAAATACCAAGTCTGGCATCCTGGGGAACGGATGTTAAAGAGGTTGCCAGTCTGGTTGCCTATGTAAGCCTGTAACAAAGAAGGGAAAGGCTTAAGCTAATATTTTTCTCAGTATAGTGAACTAAGAAAGTGTCTGCTTTAGAATCAGATCAGGGGTAAAAGCCCAGCTTTTCAGTTAATAAGCTGTGTGATGTATTGAGAGTACTTTGCCTCTCAACCTTGGTTTCAGGTTGGAAAATGGGAGAAAATATCATTACCCAATAGGACTTTTGTAAAGATTTAATGAATAACTAGATAAATCTCACCCCAATATAGTATCTGGCAGATGGTAGGCACTCAGAAAACAGGAGCTGTGATTATCACTTCATATGGAATTTGATGGGGCCTGTTCTCTCCAAGGAGCAAGCTATACCTTTGTAAACAAGAACGTTTCGATTTCTTCTATGCTGCATCTATTTTTCTTGGTTATTTCTCACTATTGAGTAAGGCATTTGAAAAGCTCAGGATTTCTCAGTTGCATTAAGAAAAAAATTTAAGTCAAAACCCGAGTCCATGCAAGTGGTCAGGGAGGCAAGTGCCCACTAAGGGTGGCAATGTGCCCTGGGGTTGGTCACCACGGTGCTTGCACTAGCTGGGAGAGCATGGAGATTTCAAAGAAAAAGTTGGGGCCTTGGACTCTTAATTCCTCCTCCCAGAAGATTACCACAGTTTGGAGGTTCCGGGTATTATTATATTAAGGATGCTGCTGCTTCCTGCAATACCTGTATTGTACAAGTAAAATGCACATGAGGCTTTTCTGAGAGAACACAGAGCTAACATGATTAAAAGAGGGTGGTGCTCAAAGGTCTACAGGGGCTTGGTGAGTAACATGCATAAGTGAAGCAAGCCCAGTGGAAGAATGATCAAGAGGCAGTAAGAAGTGTCCAGGGCAGCGATGCTCAGGGCATGAAAGCACACGCCCTGTCCTAAAGGCGCCACACTGACAGCCTGGGAATGTGGACCAGCCATTGCCACAGCTTCCAGTTTTTTTCAAGAGAAAACAGATATCAGGACTTTTATGTAAAATTTTCAGTTTTGGCCATTAAACTCAGTTTCATTCAATTTGTGCAAGCCCTAAACCTACGTAGAGAGAGAAGTAAGGATGAGATCATAAAAGTCAGAATATCAACATTCTCATAACTTCAGTTATTACTTCTCTTTATTAACACTTCTCAGTGTTTTATGCGAGGAGAGTATTTCCTCACCAAAGAAAACTGGTTTTGTAAACAACGGAGCAGGAGTGGGCCCTGGTCCAAGACATGCCAGTGTGGAACATTTGAGACTCAGTGAATGAACGTAAGAAATTCTATCAGGCTTCACAGTTAATCGTCCGTATTTACACTAAACTATATATTTAGTTACCAAAATGATCATGTGAAACAAAGTTTTATATACTGATGCTTTTCCCTACATGTCCACAAAAGACAGTCCTCTTTTATTTCCCCAATGCCAAATCTTCACTGTAACTCATCCGTTCTTGTAATCATTGTCACTTTTCCACAGTCAATGCCATGGCTGCATGCACTCCATCTCTTTTAATTCTAAACCAGAACACAAGATCTAGGAATATGAAGTTTGTTAAATCCCTTGACCCAGCTAAGTACACAATGCAGTAGTTTACAGCAGATGAGGGACGTCTGAACCTGAGGACCAACCTCTCCCACTGAGGAGGTAGAAGTGCTGAGACTCATGAATCAGCCTCAGGTGGTAAGATTCCAGCCGGGAGGGAGTCCAATATCCAGAAGAGGATAACAGACTTAGGTGAAGGTCCAAAGAAGGTGTCAAGGCACTTTGCACATGCTACCTCTTAGAGCTGCCGCCATGTAAACGCCAGGCTGATTCCACTCAGGACCAGCTCAGAGTTGCACGATTCAATATTACTATTGACAATGAGCTCCTGTCTTTTATGAAGATCTTTTCAGACAAAGTTCTAAAAATAGCAGAAAATGTTTGGTCTCTGAAAACCAGAGAGAAAGGGCTGTGTGACAGGGATTTCTATATTTACAGAATGGTTACTCTGCTTTCGTACCTGAGTGGTAATTTCACACACAATAATGACACTGGTGAAAAGCCATCTTCCAGGAGAAATATGCTCCTAAGAACGTTTTCTGGAAGCACACCAGTCCTGGCACCTTGTCTAAGGCAAACATTGGATCCAATACAAGTGGTTCTAGAGTCTTCATCTGTCTTGCTGGTTAGCTGGATGGAAATAACGTAGTCTCTAGGCTAGTGAAAGGTAGCCCCATGGAAGTGGTCAAAGCCATGGACAGTCAGCCATGCTAACCCCAGCCCTTCTGAACTTGGGGTATCTGCCTTCATATACTACTACTTTGTGCTCTTACTTGTTACCTCTCTTACATTTTCTTCATCCCCTCTGTAAGTTTAACTGAATATTGGAATAAAGTTATGGCCACAAAATAGAAACTAATCTCAAAAATAAATCATTATGAGGCAGAGTGCAGGCACAGGGACAGGGCGGCGGGGGCATAGGGGTGAGTCTAAAAAAGGCCATATACAGAGATCAGGAATGCAGGGCATCGCAGAGCTCCAAGTGGACACAGTAGAGCTCAGTAGTTAATACAGGGTATTATGGAAGTACAAGCAAGGAAACTAAAGGACAAGACAAATTATTAAGATATCATTAAGATTATTAAGACAGTAATCACTTACTAAAGCCAGCGTCCTCAAGGAACCTGAATCTTAGAATCAAGACAAAAGTCATCCTACCCCCTCTAGGCCAGTGCAAGCCTGGCAGAAAGGACCCCAGAGTCCTGGACTATGTATATGATTTATTTCAGGATTTCTCTAAAGGGGTAAACTCTGTCAGATTAATGCTTTGGGGGAATGTGAAACATGTAATTTTGGCTTTTCTAACTTTTAAAGAGAAGACAAATTTCATGTAAAATTACCAAATATTCAGTGTTGGCCACCAATTCAAAACTTAGGGACTGCTCATCCTAGAGCTAGAGGTAAAGGATTCCACTGTATAGACTGCACATGTCGGAGCAGAAATTAAGGGAGGTTGTTACATGCAAAAAATCAGTAAAATGTACAGAAGTAAATCCACCTTCCTAATTTCATGGAGAAATGGCTCTTTACATTAGAATTAGGAGAAAAAAATACTTATTTCTTTTTGTGGCCAACCCAATATAATTTGGCATGAAAATCTAAGATATTTCCTTTCCTTATGTTGATTAAAGATATTTTTAAGAATAGTCATTTTGGATAAGTACGGTTAATAAACACAATTAGGTATTTAATAAGGATACTACTGCCTTTTAATTTTCTCAGATTTAAACAAGAAATATCTTTGTCAAGTCAAAGATAATGCCAGATCTGAAATCTGACAGTCTACCCATAGAACATGACTTACAGATTTTCTGGAAGATATTCAAATCCACTCTGGGCAAAGAATGTTCTGGAACTGAAGAAAAGTTTCATTGATATCAGGAGTTCTCACTTTGTGTTTTAAGTCTGCCACTTTTTTTAGTAAAACAGGAGCAACTGAACATGCTTCTTTGTCCTAGACATGGAAGACCAATTGAGTTTTCTTTGAAAATGACTTAAGTATTTTGAGGTTAAATTTTTTCCTAAGTTTTGTATTATTCTCAATTCCAATATGATATAAAAGTTACACACCAAGGAAAAAAAATCCAGTAGAGCAGAGCAACCCCATAAGAACACCTATGGAGCCCCAGAGGATCTGTTCATATATCAGATTGTAATTCATTTCCCACTTACCCAGAACTTACTGCTATACACTCCTAATAAAACAAACTAGATTGTGAAATTCAGAAACTGCTAAGGTTGGCTAGCAACGCTTTTCTACACAAAAGGAAGCAATTCTGGTGCACCTGAGATGCCGAGGGACTTAGAAAACAAAACCCACTTTTTTCACTTGTCGCTTATCTTGGGATGTGTTGGTCAAAATCATAAAGAATGTTTACCAGCTGAAAGCTCTGCTAAAACACTCAAATAATTTGTTTGCATTGGAAAAAATACCAGACGCTATCACATTTTTAAAAATATATTTAAACTATATCAAAGGAGAAATAGGAAGGATTGTGAATACTAGGAACAAAAGGTAAAAGCAATAAATCAAATTAAATCCATATCTAATTAAATCCATGTCTAATCCATATCTAATGGTGGTGAGAATTCTGGTGCCTACCAGGATATATAAAACATAGTCCCTTCCTATGGGGATAGGGAGCTAAAGGAGCTAAAATCTAATATACTAGGGAAACAATAAAAGACATGAAATGATAAATAGTTTCACGTGCATATAGTGCAAATACTCCGAGAGGAAAAAATGAGATGAAGCAACACAGTATTAATTACCAAAATAAAGTCACAATCACTACAAAGAAGAAAGGATTGACTTCAGCCTGAGTATTCCCTGAGAAAGAGAACTTGAGCTCAGTCTTGGAGGATGGGTGGAATAAGTGTGGTTGTAGTGACATATTATGTTTTACACACTTGAACGTGCAAAACCTGTGAAATTACTTTATTCAAATCAAATATGACCCAAGCCTGTGTGGTTCCTTGAAGGCAGGTGATTGCTGTTTCTGTGCCAAGTTTGGACAGGAGAATCCTGGTTTATGCCAGAGCCCTGGTAGCCAAGTTTCCTCCTACTTGGTAAAGTAGGAGCTCCTTCATTCCTTTGCACACTGTGCCACCCAGGCTAGCATTGCCAGGCAGGAAGGAAGCACAGGTCTCCCCTATGCTTTACCTGCCGATCTCCTAACATTCCCAGTGTATTACTCTCTCCAGTACCATGAATAGTGTTCCCCCCCAATCCATATCTACCTGGAACCTCGGAATAAGACCTTATTTGGAAATAGGGTCTCTGCAGATGTAATTTAAGGATCTTGAGATGAAATCATCCTGGGTTTAGGGTGGGCCCAAAATCCAATGTAAGTGTCCTTAGAAGAAGAAGAAAGGACACAGAGACACACAGAATACCTCATGAAGATGGAAGCAAATAATGGAGTTCTGTGTCTCCAAGCCAAAGAACACCAAGGATTGCCAGCAAACTAGGAGAGAGGCCTGGAATGGCTTCTTCTTCGGAGCCTCCAGAAAGAACCAACCCTGCTAACATGTTGATTTTGGACTTTTGGTATCCAGAACTGCAAGAGAATAAATTTCTGTTGTTTCAAGCTACCAAGTTTGTGTTAATTTGTTGCAGTAGCCCTAGGGAACTAATACACTCTCCTTTTCTCCTTTTCCCCACCAACACAGTCCTCTTCCTGCTTTCCCTCAATCCCAAACACAAATCTCTCAAGGACTTTGACCTTCTGAATAAAATCCGGAAAACAGTTTGTCTATCAACAGCTTCTATTTTCTGACTGGAAGAACCCTCTTTTTCCCCCTAATTCAAGGATCTACAAGTGCCTGAGAACCTGTTTGGACAAAGGAGGGAAAAAGATATAACAAAATGCAAATAATATTTCCACAAATTATACATGTGGAAAGTATATGGACAAAAGTGAAGGTTGGGAAGTAAATATGCAAAGTACTGACTAGATAAACCATTATCAAGAGACAATGAATGTACCATTCTAGAGATAAAAGTGCATTAAAGTAAGGAAATGGTCTAACATGAATTAAAAAGAATTTGGGGCAATATTTAAAGAACACTGAATGCAAGGCTAAAAGGCTTAGCTGGAGATTTCCATATATCCGTTCATGGCATCCTTTTTATCTCAGTAATTTTTTTGTGACACCTCTAGACCAAAAGAAATACCTAGTATCTCCATTTATTAAGTAATTAAGTTCAAACAACTTAATAAATATTTATGTCCTAACAAGTTAGTAACCATTTGAAAAATAAATATAACACATTTAAAGAAAAAAATACATTTTCTTTCATTCTTAACCGTAATTATTTACTAATGGGATGTATATGCTTGTTGGGCACTGCACAACTTCTCAAGAGTCAAAATCAGACTGGATGTTACCATCCTCATTTCATGTCCCACATTGTTTTCCAAGAGGTATTTGATTTTTTCATAGCAATTGTTGAAAAGTCACCTTTGAAAAGATAAGATGCCACCAAAAGGAACTGTAGCACAATCAAATATTAAAACTGCAAACTACCCTGAGATAGTAGTTTCCATAGTTTCTGGCAAATGTCCACTATCCTTCCTTCAATTTTTACAGAAATTCTGTGGCATCCCTATGAAATCACTGCAGTACCCTGGGTGTTCATAGTCTGGAAACCATTGGCTTACACATTAATCTCTAATGACAAATACTCAAAGTTTTTGAGCAGAGGAATAACCTAATCAAAGCAATGTTTTAGGAAGACTTATAGAAAATTGGAAGGCAGACTAGGCTGAAGACAAAGAAGACTAAAGAAGGGAGACTCAGGTATTTGGTTCTGCTAAAATATTTTTTACCATAACCATTATTTAATATGTATGAAAATTTCTTATATGTGGAGGGCCTTTGAGTTGATTGGCAAAAGTAGGGGTGCTATGTTAATGAGAGGAAAAATTATAAAGCAAGCACTGTTTTGGGCTAGAGAATGTGACATTAGATATGAGATGTTAAAACGTAAATACTATGGCAAATCATTCATTATTCTGAAACTGCAAGAAGATCCAGAGCTCAACATTCTGAAGCCCTCCTTCTTGGAGCAGACATTTGACAGATGATATAGGCAACACAAAAACTCCACTTAAAATGGGGTCTCAAAAACCAATGTCATTTGGGAGTGTGGAAAGACAACCAGGTTTCCACTTTTCCTTGTGATTCCCTCTTTTCAAAGGAATCATTTGCTCTATTATTGGCAGAATGCTTCACATTCAGGGTTTGTACATGTATATTTGTGAGGGAAGTAGGGATGGTTGCTGTTTGACTTTCAGGGAAAATTTGAGCTTTAGAAAATTTGTGCAAAAGTAGTTTTAGAAGTATAGCACTAAAATTAAGTGATCTATACAAATAAAATATGCTCTATATTCTGTAGTTATAAATACTTTTTAATAAAGAATTCTTCCTTCGCAGACCAAAAAAAAAAAATCAGTTTCACTAGAAAACCCAAACCAAGGTTCAGGAGACCTCGTTCTAGAGGCAGTTCTGCAACTAATTTGTTGTGATCTTAGACAAGTCATTTCTCTTCTTTGAGTGTCATGCTCTAGTTCTAAAATAGAATAAAATAATAAAATAAAATGAAATGATTTGTAATAGAACTAGAGATCACAAACGGCTGCTCTGGTCTGGGTATGACATGCAAATAAATGTATTTTGCTTGGCCCACTGTGTTTTCATACGAACTAATTTCACTGCTAAAAAGAGTTTTCACATAAAACTCTAGGTAATCTGTCTGGCTTCTTTTGAACACTTTTCTCCCAAGGCAATGAGCAAGACCTCGCTCACTGCTGCCCTCTTTCGATGGGTCACACACTGTAAATGAAACCCAAACAGCTTTGTTTATTAGTGCCAGGAGTCTGGCCCTTGTAGGATTTGAGTTTACAACCCCTGATCTACATGATTGCTGAGCTTCCAAAATGTCTAAGTACCTCAGATATACACTGAGAAAAGAATAGAATGTGATTAGATATGTATTGCATGTATGTATTCATTTAATTCTATAAATAATTTATTTTTTTATTTTCATTGTATATCTTTTTCTTTATCAAATACATAACATTGCTCTACAAATTTATTTATCACGCTAAGATTTAACTACCTTTGTGATTATATATATTTGATTTTGTTGTAAACAAATACAAATGTGTTTGAGAAAATAATGAATTATATATATATAAGGAGATGAAATATATAGAGCATATTTTATCAGCTAAGCAAACTTCAGTGATATGCCAGATCACACATATCTTCACAGCCGATTCACTGAACCATCCAACACTGCATATGTTTTAGGTAGTGTTATGAATCCATAGTGTTTAAATATAAAGCACATGGGACTTAAGCTATGAACTATGGGAAGGAATTATTTTTCATGAATATTTCAATAAGTTATCAATAAGCCATTAGCTAATTATCCACTAAAATGCAACACACACATTTAAAATATCAACATACATTTTAAAAGACAAAAATCTATAATTTACATATCTAAAACCAGTTTTTTAGCTTTTCTTTCCAGAATATGTACATATGGACTAACATGCTTATAGTTGTGAGTAAACAAAATTTTGCTTCTCACTTTTTGCCATTTAGTCTAACATCCCAAACACTTTGCCATGTTGAACAATTTTCATAATTTTTACTTAGTGACACTAGAATATGACATCCACTGCCTATACCTTGCTTTACTTAATTATTCCCATGCTTTTAGTATTAAATTTATTCTCAATTTTTTCATTATAATCATTATTGTAATGAGCTTCTTAATACTCATAGCTTTTTTTTTCTTCTTCTGAGTTTCCTCAGGGTAAATTCTCAATAGTAGAATTACAGAGTTGAAGAGTATAAACTTTTCTATGGCTTATGATATATACGGCCAAAGTGGTTTCTGAGAGGTATATGAATTCACATTTAATGTGCCAGCTTTGTGAGGAACTTGCCAGCATTAACCTGTTATCATTTTTAATGTCTATGCCAATTTAAAAGATGTTAAAATTGCCTCATTACTGTTTAAATTTGCATTCTCTTGAATATTAGTAATGCCGAAACTTTTAACATGGGACTCGGTATACTGGATCAAAAAGTTAGATAATCAATTTTTCTTTTCCTGAATAAAAAGTAGAGTGAGATACCCTCAAAATGAGTATTAACACCCCAGGAAAGCTATAAAACAAAAAAGAGGTAAGAAAGAACTTTCCTCACTTTATCCCAACATGCACTGCCATGAACACGATAATGTGTCAGAAACCACCCTTCCATGTGGAATTATTTTCCTAAAGGTGATACCTATAAAATATTCAACTGTCTAATATTCTAATATACTCTAATACTCTAAATATACCCACCTTTCAAATAATTCTTTGTTCATTACATTTTCATTTAGTTCTGAAATAGTTCTATATACTTGAATCTTCAAAATAAGATGTATTTAAAGTTCCTTCTTATGGCTGCCTTGAATAAATAGTGTTTTCCATTTGTTTGGTTCACAATAACTGGGAAACAACTGAGGAATTTTATGTAGCTTCAACCTTACAATTGCAACCAAACACAAAATATTCTTAAGGGGGTTACCAAAGACAAGATGTTCTCATTTGCCACCAGCAGGACACATACTTTCTGCTTTTTCTTCAGGTGTTATTGCAGTTGGATGGTTCTTTATTTACCATTGCAACCATGTAGAATTGATTCCAACCAAACCTATTTGTCTAATTTTGACTTAGCAGTAATTTATGAGAAGAATGTGTTTCCCATCAAAAGGATTATCACAAGAAAGGCTATTTATAGATGTCCCCAATTATTTTTCTGTGTAGTTTGCTTTAACCAACATAATAGATAATAATAATAATTAATGAATGATAAATACAACATGCTTAAAGACAACTGTCATGAAATTGAGTTCCAGATTTGAAAAAAACTATCCAAACATTAATATTAGTTATCTAAATTTATTTCTTATTTTTCTTTAAAATAGTCCTTTAAAGTGGACTGACACTAAATACGTCTTTATAATGCTGAAAATGAGGTTAGCTTCTCCACTAAGTGTATAATTTGCAAAAACTGTTCTTTATTTTTGTTTGCTAGACTTCCATGTGTCTTAACAAAGAAAGCTTAACTGCATTTTGGGAGAATTGTCAGAACAAATCTAGTTCATATGATTTTTACCACAGCATATAGTTTCTGAAAAAGAACTCAATAAGTGTTTCACATACTTTTTGAAGAATATTCCAAAGAAAAAATTATCTAATCAAGGATCCATTTCATCGACTAACATTATTTAAAGATTAAAATGTTTACATAAAAAGAATTATCCATGACAGGCACATAATGTATTTTTTACTGAAGAAGGAAAGAGGGAGGGAAGGGATGAGTACTCCAATAAATAATTACAATATATAATTAAATTAATAGGTCAAGCTTGAAAATACAGTACAATCTCAGATGCTGAAAAGGCTTTTGATTAAAAGAAAAGTAAATTAAGCTTGGAATAAAATGAGCCATTCTTAATGGGATAAATACAACCTATAAAAAAGATTACCCAGGGGTCCAAAAAAAAAAAAAAAAAAAAATTACCCAATGCCAAATATCAAAGGTATCCCATTCATACTGGAAACAAGTCAAGACTGTCACCTATCAACGCTAAAATCTTATCCTGAAGTTTCTGTTTACTGCTAAAAATAAATCGAAAAAAGAAACAAATATATTTCAATTGGAAAAGAAAGATCAAAATTATAATTTTTTATATTATGTGATTGCCTAGGAAACCTAAGAGAACCAACCATAAAACTCTTAGGTTTAATAAGAGAATGCAACAAAGTAGCCAAATAAAACTACACGGAAAAATAATTTTGGGACATCTACAAATAGTCTTTAACGTGACTAATCCTTTGGTGGGAAATACACTCTTCTGATAAATTACCACTAGTCAAAAGTAGACAAATAGGTTTGGTTGGAATCAAGGGACTATTCTACATAGCTGCAATGAACCAAATAAATAGATTAAAAACAATCTAAATGCAATAGCACATGATGAAAAAGCAGAAGTAATATAAATATTTAGACTATAATAATCAGTAATAACATTTTAAAAGACCACCCCCATTCACAATAGCAAAAAAATATGTGAAATGTGAAAATATAAGCTTATTCTGAAGGACCTACAAATAAAATTTTAAAAGCATTCTGAGATTTTTTTTAAAGACTGAAATAAAAGAAGGCATATTCCTGAATGAAAGACAAACCTCTAGATATGTTAATTGTAGCCAAATATACAGGTTCAAGAAAATATAATCAATAATAATTAGTAAACATTAATATAAATTAAAATAAATATTTTAAAATATTTTAGCGCCAAAAAAACAATTCTTCAGTAAAAAACGTATTTGAAATGCAAATTTTTAACTTAATGCTATTTATTCAGTATAGAACATACTCCTAATTACATCAGGAAGGAAATCTCTTACATGTCCTGAACAGTTAAGGACTGATAATTTTCCAGAATACATGAATGTAGTAGAAGGATTTTTCTAAGCAACTGGAGACAAAGCTTTTATTGTGTTTGGGGATTAACTAATCTATAATTTCCTCTGATTTCTGTGCCATTTAGATTTTCCTTCCAAATCAAAATACTTGAATTGTTCTATCACTTATTTATGTAAAATTCAACAAGTTGGTTAATTCCTCCCATCTTTGGTGGCTTCATTATTAAAATGGGATAAGATTTGGATAACAAGTTTACCAGTTGGATCTCCACCTTTCTGCTGTACACGAAACAAGAACTGCTGTAAAAAGAAAATCCAGTTCACTGATCTGCAAACGTTTTAGAGGTCTTCTGTTGTTCACATCAGACCATGTTTTGACCTTTCAATTATAGAAGAAGATTAAAAGATTTTTTAAGTACTTTTAAATTAAATCTTTGTATCCTAAATAGATTGACAATTATACTGCTACACATCTGTAATACATTTTTAGTTGAAGGTTTCCCTTTAACACAAATATGAACAATCATGAACTTCTCTAGAAATAGAATGTATACTACTTAAGTTTTGGAACAATAAGCCTTTCAGTATCCAAATTACTTAATTGTCTTTCCCATTTGACCTTTCAGCACATTGGCAGAATCAAACAAGAAGAATCAAAGAACCTTCACAATCCTAAACTTAAAAGCATCAGGAACAGATTTTATGCAAAACATTTCCCTGAGGCTTAAGGGTGAGATCACATAGTCCTTCTTTGGCTTCTCAAAAACTCTTAATTCTTTGCTTTAACACTTTTCTGATAAAACAGCAGTCAGACTATGAACAGTAATACTCTATAGAGTGATAGATTGAAGTGAGCTTGTCCATTAAACTACAAGATAATGTGCATTTATAAAGTTAATGATAAATGCTCCTTCTCTACATTAATGCATTACTTTATTCACCATAATTATTGATCCCTAAAAGCCATTCTTTGCACTAAAGTGCTTTAACCAAAGTGCCTTAATAGAAAGTTCATTAGTGACCTCGTAAAATGACACACATAAAAGGAAAACGTGAGCCATGGCCGCTGAGCCTGCGCGTCCGAAGCCTGTGCTCCGCAACGGGAGAGGCCACAACAGCGAGAGGCACGCATACCGCAAAAAAAAAAAAAAAATAGTCATGTACCAAAATGTTCATTGCAGCTCTATTTACAATAGCCAGGACATGGAAGCAACCTAAATGTCCATCATCAGATGAATGGATAAAGAAGTGGCACATATATACAATGGACTATTACTCAGCCATAAAAAGAAACGAAATTGACTTATTTGTAGTGAGGTGGATGGACCTAGAGTCTGTCATACAGAGTGAAGTAAGTCAGAAAGAGAAAGACAAATACTGTATGCTAACACATATATATGGAATCTAAGGAAAAAAAATGTCATGAAGAACCTAGGGGTAAGAAGGGAATAAAGACACAGAGCTACTAGAGAATGGACTTGAGGATATGGGGAGGGGGAAGGGTAAGCTGTGACAAAGTGAGAGAGTGGCATGGACATATATACACTACCAAAAGTAAAATAGCTAGTGGGAAGCAGCCGCATAGCATAGGGAGATCAGCTCGGTACTTTGTGACCGCCTGGAGGGGTGCGATAGGGAGGGTGGGAGGGAGGGAGACACAAGAGGGAAGAGATATGGGAACATATGTATATGTATAACTGATTCACTTTGTTATAAAGCAGAAACTAACATAACATTGTAAAGCAATTATACTCCAATAAAGATGTTAAAAAAAATTCTAGCTGTTCTATATTTATCATAAGTAATATCTTTTATTAGGTAATATAACAGTAGAGACAAATTCAATCATTTTGGTGGGTAAAAACCTTAGAGTCTTATCCTGTAGATAACATATACAATCAACAGATTATAAATTAATTATTTTCTAATAATTAATAATTTATTAGAAACTGTAACTTAACTGTTTATCCCCATGTTCCTTCTTGCTGTTCTTTTACTATACTTATGTCTTTTGACTAGGGCATTCCTTGGAGATCTGCTTTAAATCTATTATCAGAAGGATTAGAAGGAAATACATTGCAGAAGACACATGTTGAATAATGTCACGTGTCTAACAGACAGAGGTCAAATAGATGAGCTCTTTAAAAAGGGCATTTGGAAAAAGTACCTCAACTCTGCTGATTTTTGCTATGTTTACATTCTTACAAATATTTCATAATTGTTTATCCACTTTCAAAAAAGAATGCTTCTGACATCTGATAGTATAAAAACTCTAGAGCTCTAATTTGTTTTTTAACTGATTGTTATAAGCCAATAGTTAAGGCGTGATAAACATACCCTGAAATGTTCTTAAGTATATCTAGTATTCCAATTTAAGTTCTTTATTATTTTATCTATGCATTTTAGGAGATGAGAAAAACCATTCTGTCCTAAATCGAAAGCCAATAACTAAAGCTAAAAATCTCAAATCTAACCCAAGCATTCCAGGTTGTGAAAGTACCATAATGAGAGAGGAAAAAGAAGATTCATGTTCAGCCAGTGCTTTTTACAAATGACTAATATGCATATATCACATTATTCCCAAGACAAAAGTAATTATATTCTTTCTTCCTACTGCTGCATGAAGGCCTCAGGCTGAATGTTCTCTTTTTATTTTTCTCCCATTAATATTACCTTTGATGAAAAACTGTAATCTGATCTCTCCAGTGTAAAACTTTTGGCAAATGAGGTATGAAGATATTTGGGGCATGGGGAGCAATCACAGTGTGATTGGTCATAGGACTCAAATATTATCTCAGACAACCACATAAAGCATACTCGATTTCACATCTATATCTTCCTTTCTTCATCTGCATTAAAAAAAAAAAAAGTTCCTTCATACTATAGTTTCCTTATTTTTACAAAGGAATTATGTGTTTTCCCCCTGCAATTCAGTCAGGATACCACGGGAGGAGGAAAAAGAAAACATGTTAATAAGAAGTAGTAATATATATTTTTTTAAATCAAGCTACAATGCTACTCAGAGGAATTTTATAAGAATCTGCTGCCCTTATGAAGCTTGTGGTACTTATAGAGGAGTGAAGATTCATCATCATCTCTGATTTTAGTATCTCCCTCAATAATTTCATTTTATTATTCTCTTCATCCCTCTTCAAAGCTCTTTAATAATTCCAGTTTTATTTTCAGTGCTTTTCTTCAGTACCAAAATCTTGTTGAAATAAATCTGACCGTGGAATCATTATAGGATTTGGTGGCAGTGCGATCGTTAAGATTGTGTGAATATCTCCTTCATCTCTGTTATATTTCTTCTCCTAAGGGCATAACATAACACCAACACTATACTTTTTTATGGGAAGAAATTTCTTCTTTTATGTTCTAAAAATCAGGAGCAAGGGAAATGACACAGCACTAACTTCTTCTGAAACTTTAGTTCGAAAATAGCAGATAAGTAAATGAAAGACGACGACAGTGTTGTTAGGGTTAATCATTAACTATACTTAAAGACTGTAACTTTTTTCATTTATAGAAGAGATAATAATTTAAACAAAATAACTACTGTGCCCCACAATATGGTACTTAAAGACTAATGGAATCAACAGAGCTAGGAAATAAAAGAAACTTAGGGAAAATTTAGGAAACAGAAATAGGAATAGAGGATCTTGAACTTTCGAGTGCATAAGAATCACTTAAGGCAATTGATAAAAATACAGCTTCCCATATGTCTCCATCAAAGATTCGAATTTAATGCGTTTGGTCAGAATTTGGGGTATCTGCATTTTAGCAAATATTTCCAATGATTCTGATTCAGAGAGTCTGTTTGAGAAATCCTTAATGGGCAGAACTCAGGGCCCTTAATTCCAAGTTCAATATTATTTCTGCCATACCACAAGGTCCTTGATTTTTAGGGAATTTTTAAGGTCCATTTTTAAACAAGGTGTCATAATTTGGAAATATAATTACAAAGTGTCCATTGAGTTTCGACCATGATTTACAGAAATTAATCATTAGAAACGTCATCCTTTCCTCCTGGGAGTACTCATCTCTACCTATTTAGCTCCACAATGCTCACTTTGACTATTTCCATATTACTGTGGTTCTGGCTACAGAGAAAGACAACTAAGATCTGATATGTAGTTTCTAGTCAAAGATATAGCTGGGGACTAAAAACATGACCCTTGGGTTGGAACACAATCCCTGTGCAGTGGCGAGATTTACAAGGACACCACCACCTTGAACAAGAACTACCCTGGGATCACATGAGTCACAGCACTTGATTTATCATCATTAAATTTGCTCTGGTAATAAATAAATATATATATATGTGTGTGTATGTATATAATTTTTAAAAGTGCTGCATCTGAAATTGGAAATTATTCTTAAAATGGCAAATCATTGGAATATTTTACCTTACATAGAAACTTAGAAAATAAAACTGCAACAAAATGGATTCTGGAGTTGTACATCAAATGTATAAAAGCAACTTGTCAATGAATGAAGAGGAAAGAGCAAATTATACCCCCTTTCACCAGCTTTCTATTTTACCTCCTAGAGGCAGAGTCCCCTGCCCATTCTATTTACCTTGATCAAGCAGAAAACTGACTTTATCTAAAATTGTGCCTAGTGTAAGAAACATTGTAGAAAGTTTGCTTTTTTTTTTCCTCAGAAAGTGAGAGAGTAAACAGAGTTGTTCAATTTAGGATAATTACCAGCTTTTTGCAATTAAATAACAGAGTTTTCTATTCTTTAACTTAATAACCTGGCATGGATTAAAAATGCCACACCACCACAAATAAAAGTTCTTTTTCACAAGAATGAAAGAAGTTTATTCAAAGGAGTTAAAGGATCAGAGTTGAAGGCTTCTTTCTACCACTAACTTGAACCTGTGAAAGCCTGTACCTTGAATCTCTGCTTCACCTATAGGTAATACATGGAATCACCTAAGAGTTTAATAAAATTGGATTATAAAATTATTTTGCAAACCAGCAAGTCACGTTTTTCAATCCCACCTATATTTTGATTTTCTAATTAGGAAATCCATTTCCGTTTTCTTAAAGTTTCTAATATAATTATGAGGATTTATTAAACTTTTTAAAATTACAGCTTACTGCATTAAGTACAGGCATACCTTAGAGATATTGCAGGTTCAGTTGCAGACCACCACAATAAAGCGAATATCGCAATAAAGCAAGTCGCGCAAGTTTTTTAGTTTCCCAGTACATATAAAACTTATATTTACACTATATTGCAGTCTATTAAGTGTGCAATAGCATTATGTCTGAACAACCAATATGCATACCTTGATTAAAAAATACTTTCACACTAAAAACTGCTAACCATCATCTGACCCTTCAGCAAGCCATAATCTTTTTGCTGGTGGAGGGCTTGAAAGATTGCGAGAAATACCAAAATGTGACACAGAGAAAGAAGTGAGCAAATGCTGTTGGAAAAATGGCGGCAATAGACCTGCTCCACACAGCGTTGCCACAAACCTTCAGTTTGTAAAAAACACAACTCCTTGAAGCATAATAAAAGGAAGCACAATAAAACAAGGTATGCTTGAACACTGAAACATGCACCATGGGATCCTGCCATCGGTGCTCTTGTGGCCTTATAGTACAAAAACACAGAGAAACACCCTGGGAGGATTTCAAAAGAGGAGCACCTCAATTTGGTTATCTATTTTTTGAGAAGTACTCTTGAACACGAAAGCTGCTGAGTGTTAATTGACACCTTCAACTTGAATTAGAGAGTCTCTACAAATTTCATTTTTTGGAAAATGTCATGTTGTACTCCTCACATCATTTTATTCGGTTTTCCTCATTTCCAAAGGAAATACAGTAAGATCACATAGACAGATTTGTTCCCATCAAGGACAATACATATGAAACACAACGACCCGAACCATATCGCCTTAACGCAACTTTAGTTCCGAAGATAAGATTATAGATTTCCAAAATTCAGGCTTATATTTCCTTGTTTTCTACTTTCTTCTTAAATCTTTCCCGATGCATGAAGTAAATTCATAGAATTTTCATTGAAAATGATCCTATTCATTTTAATAAGTGGCAAATACAGCTATTAATAGCTATATTTATCAATTAACTTTCCAACAAAAATGCTAATAAATCTCCATTCCATGCCTACCAGCAGAAGAGAGGCGGGAGTAAGAAAGTCTCATTATAAGAAAATAGCAGGTTCTTAATGCCATCTGGGTAGTGTGCAGAGGAAATAATCTGAGTTGCGGGATGGAGAAATCATGGAGTTCTGACTTGATCTAAGAGAGATTCTGTGAAGAAGCTGAGAGTTCCACTGACTTTAAAGGACGGATCCATTTAAAGTGCAGAGGAGGTAAGATCATAATAAGCTGGAGAGTTGAGCAAAGGCGTGGAGGAGGGAGCTTTAGAAAGCTTATTTGGGGTAGATCAGCATGCCTGGAGCTAAGGGTTGACTGGGAGATATTTTTGTAAAGACAGATTGGACCCATTACGTAGAGGACCATAACTACTAAGAACCTTGGACTTCAGAATTTTTAAAATAAAACTCAAAATAAGATTAGCAAACCTTCAACTTTTGAAAAGCTGTAATGAGGGACTTCCCTAGTAGCACAGTGGTTAAGAATACGCCTGCCAATGCAGGGGATGTGGGTTCGATTCCTGGTCCAGGAAGATCCCACATGCCACAGAGCAACTAAGCCCATGTGCCACAACTACCGAGCCCGCATGCCACAACTACTGAAGCCCGTGCACCTAGAGCCCGTGCTCTGCAACGAGAAGCCTCCTCAATGAGAAGCCCACACACCGTAACAAAGAGTATGCCCCACTCACCACAACTAGAGAAAGCCTGTGTGCAGCAGCGAAGACCCAACACAGCCAAAAATAAATAAATTAAATTAATTTATTTTTTAAAAAGCTGTAATAAATAATATGGCAAGCTTGAGTTCACACAAATTTTAACTAGCATGTGAAAATATTAGCAAAATCACAGCTCATAATATATATGTACAAAGTTAAGCAATAATCTGAGATTCATCAGTGAATGCAAAAAATCTACATCTGCATTATCTGTTTAGTTATTGAGGTCAAATACTGAACACAAAAACAAATGGCTTAAATTGACTTTTTACAAAAACTTAAATTTAATGAAAAAAAAAAGATGGGACATTTTGTCTCTTTCTTGCCAAATGCTTGTTTGATTAGATTTTTCACATTCCAAACAGATGTTTTAAAGTAATTTCAATAAACTTTATCTTAATGACAGAGAAGTCATGACATTTAAATGTCACAAATATTTGCTATAGAAGTCTTTTTTCCCAGCACTTAGATCAAAATACTAAAGAGAAATAAACCAAATGTTAATGGTGGGTGTTTCTGAGTGTATAGTAATGAGTGATATTTCTTCTTTGTTCTTTCCAAATCTCCTATAATAAACATATATTCTTATTGTAGTAAACAGTAAAATGAAACAAATTCCAGTTGATAATACTATATTATTTGGAATAATGATAGAAAAGGCAAAATAACGGCTCAAACAAGATAAACAGTTATGCTCACATGAAATCCCCTCCCCCTCAAGAACCTAGATGTCTTCCACCTCAAGGCTCCAGCATCTCAAAAGTATGGTCCTCAACCTCTTGGTCCAGTAAAGTTGTAGCTGAGTTTTAGGCAAAAGGATGGAAGCAGACATGAAAAATAAAAAGAGGGCAAAGGGCTTGTGCCAGCTGTCTCTGAAGAAGTATGTTATTTATCTATTCCACACAACAAACTACCACATACTTAGCAACTTAAACAACAGATATTTATTACCTTACAGTTTCCATGGTCAGGAATACAGACACAGCTTAGCTAGTTCCCTGGCTTAGGGTTTCACAGTGTTGCTATGAAGATATTGGCCAGGCTGCATTCTCATCTGGGGGCTCAGCTAGGGAAGAAATCACTTGTAAGATGACCCAGGTTGTTAGCAGAATTTGTTTCCTATGCTTCTAGGACTGAGGGTCCAGCTTATTGCCAGCTGTTGCCTGGAGGCTGCCCTCAGCTCCTAGAGGCCATAGTTCCTAGAGGCTTCCCACAGTTCCTAGAGGCCTCCCATGGTTTCTTGAGGACTCGTGAAGTTCTCTGACACATGGACTTCCCCAGTGTGGCCACTTACTTCACCAAGCTGGGACAGAGAGCCCCTAGAGTTAGTCTGCTGGCAAGATGGAGTCCTATGTAATATAACTTAACTGTGGGAGTAACATCCCATCATCCTCACCATACTTTATTGCTTAGAAACAAGTCACTGATCCTACCCACACTCTCCCAGGGAGAAGGATTCTAGAAGGGCATGAACACCAGAAGACAGAGATAATGAGGGCTTCCCTAGTGTCTGTCCACCACAGAAAGTTTCCCAGAAACAATCACATAATCTTTCCTCTTGTATCCCATTGGCTACAGCTGACCCACATCTAGTTGGAAAATGCAGCCTCTTTTTCTGGCTAGCCATATGTCCTGTTACAAGTGCTATTACTGTGGAAGAAGGAGAGATGGAATATTGGGAGACAACTAGCAGATTGCCTTCCAATCAGAGACCTTCCCATCAGAACTTTTATAGCAATTCGGCGAGCTGAGGAACATGACAGCATCTGGCATAGATTAAGAGGAGGCCAAATGATGCTCCCTTATTACATCTACTAAATTGACTACTAGCTGTAGTTTGGTTATTAGAAGAATAGAAATTAAATTCCTTTAGAAGAATAGAAATTAAATTCCTTTAAAAGAAGAAAAGTGGGGCTTCCCTGGTGGCACAGTTTACTGCCGATGCAGGGGACACGGGTTCGTGCCCCGGTCCGGGAAGATCCCACATGCCGCAGAGCGGCTGGGCCCGTGAGCCATGGCCGCTGAGCCTGCGCGTCCGGAGCCTGTGCTCCTCAAGGGGAGAGGCCACAACAGTGAGAGGCCCGCGAACCGCAAAAAAAAAAAAGAAGAAAAGTGTTTGAAAAGAATATCATGTTCAATTCACTTGTACACTGAGAGCTAGTCTCCAGTAAATCAATTCGATCTAGTGTTATAACTTTTTTTTTTATTCTTCTAAACATGGCAACCTGGTTACCATTTAAAAAATTTTTGTGTATCTATATAACCCTTTTAAAATTGCATAGCACTTTCTCACATATCTCATTTTATTTTCATTTCTCTCAATGAGTGTCCATTACTCTGTTTACCAAGTAAAGTTAAGTGACCAGCCCAAAGTTAAGTAACTGGAAAACAGCGCAGCCCAAGCTGAGGCCCAGGTTGTATACCTCTATATAGATTCTACTACACTATAATGTCAAGAAATCAATTTTATTGAAGAACAAAAATTTGAGTATATTACATATTTGAACAAACGCTAGATGTTGTTCAAGCTCCAAAAGTGTGGATATATCCAGATAATTGATGGATTTTTGTTTGGTCTCTCTCTGCTGTGTCTGACATAGCCCCAGCCAAAAGGACTGATGAAGAGAAGGAAAGAAGGAGAAGAAGGCAGGTCAAAGGAAGAGACAGTAGGTTAGGTTGCTAGTGGATGCTGCACCATTAAAAGAGCTTTAACATTTGAATGTGACTACAAAGAGAATTCTTAAGTATTAAAAAGTATTAGTTACATAGTCAATCCAATCCTCCAGAAAACAATTAAGTGGGTTCAGGTGGTTGCAAACACTGAGACTTTTCTAAAACAGGTTCCTGCTAGACTACTGAAATTAAACTCTCACATACACACCCTACCCTTCACCCGCTATTACCCTGGACACTCTGTGCTTGTGGGTTTTTTTGGGTTTTTTTCTGCAAAATGAAACAATGAAATCAGGCTAGGTACCATGATTCACTGAAAATCAGTCCCATAGATAAGCTTCTCTGACCCCTTAAACACCCTCACTCCTCCCCAGACTAGGTCAGGTTGCCTGATACCCATTCTCATCACCCTGTATGTTTTCACTGCAGCAGTAAAAATAGTACATGATAATTGTAAGTAATGTTGTACTTAAATTAACTGTCAATTTAGCTGTGTAATGACAATGTGAAAATCAGGAGGTCAGGGTCTGCTGCAATCTTTCTAACTCACCATTACATTTCTACAGCACATTATATACGTATATCAATACATATCTACCCCATACATATTTGATGATGGTGTAAACATAACTCATTCAATAATGAAATGAGCCTGAGTTTTGAAAGTAACTTTTTGCCAATCATCTTTTTTTCTTTCCATTTTCTTTCCCCTCTCTCTTACCCACCCCATACCCAATCTATCTCAAAGGTCACCATCAGTGTGCTTATTTTGGAACATTACTTCCTAAGACTATTTTCTTCTTCTTCACAATTATAATACATTTTGCTGAGCTTTTATCTACTGATACATTATATAACAGCATACAAAGAGCTCCAACATGTGACAAGCTCTTGTTTTCTGTCTCACTGCCATCCCAGTTGCTATCAATGTGCAGAGGTTCTATCATTACTCTTTGTCAAAATGGTTAAGTTCTTAGGTAAAGGAGTTATATAAAACTCACAGAGACAAACATGTATATAAAATAACCAAGACTGACTTCAAGGAATGCTAACACACAGCCTATTATTTATAAAGTAATATAAATTAAGTTGACATGGTTCTCCTGGCTTCATTTTGTTTAAATTCTATCCTGTAATGAAAAGTAATAGTTTTCTATATTGAGTTAAAGTTAAGATTTTTCACAAGAGCCAGAAAGCTGTTGCCCCCAGAATAGTCAGGCTTGGATAAAAAATACCTCTGTTACCATCCCAAGCCCTCTAACCCAGTTTAAGATTTCTTCTTTTGCTGTAAATACAAGGCTATGACAAGTTTTAGAACTCTAGAGGGTCTGCACTAACCCTATTCCCTGCCCTGATCAACAAGAGAATTGAGTTCTAAATGTATAATTTACATATAAAACCATAGGCACAAACTGTGAATGGAATCTTTCAAAGATTAATTCTTAAATATAGGTTACATACAGAGCTTAAGGAAAACAACATTTTAAGATCTGGATTCATTTGTCCAATCAACACTTATTTATCTTTTCCAGAGGGCTGAGCTCTATCTTGTGGAGGGAAAATAAAATGATCATGGATTCCCGAGTAAAATGAGACTTTAGAGAAAAGTGTTTGGGTTTAACCAGTAGGTTCCAGTAATTTCATTTCGTTTCTGTGTACGTGTTTGATTTCAAGTGTGAGTTTTAAGAAAAATGAATGAGGGCATCTACTCTTTTTTTCTCAGAAGGCAGAAGATGCTGAACAGCACGAATGTGATGCTAAGTGAGCTGAGTTCCCATTTTCTATTTCTTCTATTACTACTGAGAGCTCTTGCTCATATCTGAGGGAGAAAAACTAAACACATAAATTTTCCCTATCCCAATTAAATTTTCCTTTATTTATACTCACAGTTCTCTAATTCAAATGTTTGGCAGAGAAGTCAGTCCAAACGCCTCAAGCCTAAGAATACTGGATATGTCGATCCACAATGTACAAGGCATCTCAATTTTCTCTGCTATTTCTCTTTTTTCTAACAACTTTTTATATCACTATTTCAAAGATACTTTCAGAGGAGCAAAACAAAATTAATTCATACAACTCCTACTTCTTGAATATTTATTATTTTCTTCAACCTCTTGAAATCAAAGGATCAGATACAATGGAGAAACATCATTATAAGTAGGGAAAGTATTCTGGAGTCTTTCTATGAAGGCTGTTTTCACACAGATTGAAAGAGAAATCATCCATTTTATTCTCACAATGAATCTCTCTTGTACTACATGGCACGAGGCCAAGCTATAAAATGATGTTTTAATGTTGCAAGCTAGATCAAAGAAACACGTTAATGATGTTTGGTCCTGCCTGAATATTGAGATAGCTTTGAAGACTCACACAGTATGTTCTACAATCTGATGATTGCTTGTATTTCCCCATCAAAATGAAACAAAACAACAGTTATTTCAAAACTTTATGCTAAACCTATAGATATGAATATGTTTATACTGCCAAATAGTCATCACCCAAGGCTGGTAATTAACTACATACATTATGATCAGAACAGAAGAACTTAAACTAGTTGCACATTAGGGAAATAGCTATTTTTGAGGACAAAGCATTTGAAAATTAAACAGAAATGATAGAAAATAATGTGTAGAGGTATTTTTTGGCTAAGGAATCAAAACAACTTTTAATGACGGAATATAATACGGTGATTTCCTTTATCAGGGACAATGTAAAACATTACCTATTATCTAAGAAAATAACTTCTTTCTCTTCTTTAGTTCATTTTAAATGACCACTGTTGTGCAAGGCCCTGTACCTGGGGCAGTGGAAGACACAAAATGAACCAGGGAGGGATACAGCCCTCAAGGAGGTAAGAGTGTAGCAACTGTTACCCTGTTTCCAACTCTTGCTACTTTTTACTATTCCAAAGGCCCTATATTTTTTAACAAACCATTCCAGTTTCACTGATAGTTTACCTAATCGACTGTATCAGAAGCAAATTAAAATCGTGACTTTAGGTGGGACCTTCAAGATGGCGGAGGAGTAACATGTGGAAATCACCTTCCTCCCCACAAATATATCAAAATTACACCTACATGTGGAAAAACTCCTACAGAATACCTACTGAAAGCTGGCAGAAGACCTCAGATTTCTCGAACTTCAGAGAGTGAAGAGAGAGGTACTAACTGGTGTAAACCAAGAAAAATCTATAGGATAGACAGCAAAGGATTGGGCTGTGGGCAGACTAGACTGAACAACAACTGCAGGGATTTCTAAGCTCCAGAGGCAAAAAGCCACGTGGCTGACAGGATTTTCATGCTCCTGCCAGGTGTCAGACCTGTGCCTCTGAGGTGGGAGAGCTGAGCTCAGGACATTGGTCCACCAGAGACCTCCAGGCTCCATGCAATATCAAACGGCAAAAGTTCTCCCTGAGATCTCCAACTCAACACTAAGACTTAGCTCCACTAAACGACCAGCAAGCTACAGTGCAGGACACCCTATGCCAAACAACTAGCAAGACAGCAACACAGCCCCACCCATTACCAGAGAGGCTGCCTAAAATCATAATAAGTACACAGAAACCTCAAAACACACCACCAGACGCAGTCCTGCCCACCAGAAAGCCGAGATCCAGCCTCATCCACCAGAAGACAGGCACTAGTCCCCTCCACCAGGAAGCCTACACAACCCACTGAATCTACCTTAGCCACTGGGGGCAGACACCAAAAACAATGGGAACTACGAATATGCAGCCTGCGAAAAGGAGACCCCAGACACAGTAAGTTAAGCAAAATGAGAAGACAGAGAAACACACAGCAGATGAAGGAGCAAGATAAAAACCCACCAGATCTAACAAATGAATAGGAAATAGGCAATCTACCTGAAAAAGAATTCAAAGTAATGACAGTAAAGATGATCCAAAATCTGAGGAAGAGAATGGAGAAGATAAAAGAAATGCTTAACAAGAACCTAGAAGAACTAAAGAGCAAACAAACAATAATGAACAACACAATAAATGAAATTAAAAATTTTCTAGAAGGAATTGGTAGCAGAATAACAGGCAGAAGAACGGATAAGTGACCTGGAAGATAAAGTAGTGGAAATAACTATCACAGAGCAGAATAAAGAAAAAATAATGAAAAGAATTGAGGACAGGAGAGGTCAGGAAGATGGCGGAAGAGTAAGATGCAGAGATCACCTTCCTCCCCACAGATACACCAGAAATATATCTACACGTGGAACAACTCTTAGAGAACACCTACTGAACACTGGCAGAGGACCTCAGACCTCCCAAAAGGCAAGAAACTCCCACATACCTGGGTAGGGCAAAAGAAAAAACAGAGACAAAAGAATAGGGATGGGACCTGCACCAGTGGGAGGGAGCTGTGAAGAAGGAAAGGTTTCCACACACTAGGAAGTCCCTTCACGGGCGGAGACTGCAGGCGGCGGAGGGGGAAGCTTCGGCCCGCGTAGATGAGAACAGCAACAGGGGTGCGGAGGGCAAAGCGGGGAGATTCCCGCACAGAGGATCGGTGCCGACCGGCACTCACCAGCCTGAGAGGCTTGTCTGCTCACCCGCCGGGGCGGGCGGGGCTGCAACCTGAGCCTCGGGCTTCGGTAGGAGCGCAGGGAGAGGACTGAGGTTGGCGGCGTGAACACTGCCTGCAGGGGGTTAGTGCACCACGGCTAGCCGGGAGGGAGTCCGGAGAAAAGTCTGGACCTGCCGAAGAGGCAAGAGACTTTTTCTTCCCTCTTTGTTTCCTGGTGCACCAGGAGAGGGGAATAAGATTGCTGCTTAAAAGTACTCCAGAGACGGGAGTGAGCTGCGGCTACAAGCGCGGACCCCAGAGACGGGCATGAGACGCTAAGGCTGCTGCTGCCGCCACCAAGAAGCCTGTGTGCGAGCACAGGTCACTATGCACAGCCCCCTTCCGGAAACCTGTGCAGCCAGCCACTGCCAGGGTCCCGGGATCCAGGGACAACTTCCCAGGTAGAACGCACAGCATGCCTCAGGTGCAACGTCATGCAGGCCTCTGCTGCCACAGGTTCGCCCCGCACTCCGTACCCCTCCCTCCCCCCGGCATGAGTCCCCGAATCAGCTGCTCCTTTAACCCCGTCCTGTCTGAGCTAAGAACAGACGCCCTGCGGTGACCTACAATCAGAGGCGGGGCCAAATCCAAAGCTGAGCCCTGGGAGCTGTGAGAACAAAGAAGAGAAAGGGAAATCTCTCCCAGCAGCCTCAGAAGCAGCGGATTAAAGCTCCACGATCAACTTGATGTACCCTGCATCTGTGGACAACATGAATACACAACGAATCATCCCAAATTGAGCATGTGGACTTTGAGAGGAAGATTTACTATTTTTTCCCCTTTACCTCTTTTTGTGAGTGTGCATGTGTATGCTTCTGTGTGAGATTCTGTCTGTATAGCTTTGCTTCCACCATTTGTCATAGGGTTCTATCCATCCGTTTTGTTTTTTTATCTTTAAAAGAAATTTTTTTCTTAATAATTATTTATTTTAATAACTTTATTTTTTCTTATTTTATTTTATTTTACTTTCTTTCTCTCTTTCTTTCTTTCCTTCCTTCCCTCCTTCCTCTCTCCCTCCCTCCTGACTTTCTTTCTTTCTTTCTTTCTTTCTGTCCTTCTACTTTTTCTCCCTTTTATTCTGAGCCTTGTGGATGAAAGGCTCTTGGTGCTGCAGCAAGGAGTCAGTGCTGTGCCTCTGAGGTGGGAGAGCCAACTTCAGGACACTGGTCCACAAGAGACCTCCCAGCTCCACATAATATCAAATGGCAAAAATCTCCCAGAGACCTCGATCTCAACACCAGCACCCAGCTTCACTCAACGACTAGCAAGCTACAGTGCAAGACACCCTATGCCAAACAACTAGCAAGACAGGAACACAACCCCACCCATTAGCAGAGAGGCTGCCTAAAATCATAAGTCCACAGACACTCCAAAACACACCACCAGACGTGGACCTGCCCACCAGAAAGACAACATCCAGCCTCATCCACCAGAACACAGGCACTACTCTCCTCTACCAGGAAGCCTACACAACCCACTGAACCAATTTTAGCCACTGGGGACAGACACCAAAAACAACGGGAAGTACGAACCTGCAGCCTACAAAAAGGAGGCCCCAAACACAGTAAGATAAGCAAAATGAGAAGACAGAGAAACACACAGCAGATGAAGAAGCAAGATAAAGACCCACCAGACCTAACAAATGAGGAGGAAATAGGCAGTCTACCTGAAAAAGAATTCAGAATAATGATAGTAAAGATGATCCAGAATCTTGGATAGAATCACAAAATGCAAGAAACATTTAACAAGGACCTAGAAGAACTAAAGATGAAACAAGCAATGATGAACAACACAATAAATGAAATTAAAAATAGTATAGATGGGATCAATAGCAGAATAACTGAGGCAGAGGAACGAATAAGTGACCTGGAAGATAAAATACTGGAAATAACTACTGCAGAGCAGAATAAAGAAAAAAGAATGAAAAGAACTGAGGACAGTCGCAGA